>NW_027507143.1:0-100149 GCF_052324685.1 Brachyhypopomus gauderio
GTAAATATTGAGATGGAAAAAACATATGCTCCTGGGATTCATCTTCTGACTTAAAAAAAGGTCCATTAATCCACATCAAGTTTAACTCTTCTTTCAAGAAACATGGCTACAGGATATATCTTATTTATTATTTTGAAATGAGTCTCTTTTACTTTAGAAGACATGAGCCATTTGACAAGCCTTTGTGGTTTTATAATTTTTATTAGGATGTTTCTTGAAAGAATATCTATTATATCTTTTGTCTCATACCATCAGTGATAATCTTGTTATTACACTTGAACTCAACAGTCATTCACTTTTAACATGGGCATCGAAACAGTCAACTCTGAATATAAAATGTTAAAGGAATCACTTTGCAGACTTTCTTTAAATCTTTATAACAACTCATATCAGATCATATTTTTTCAACAAAGGATGAGAAATTTAAAACATCATGGCAATCTTTTTCATAGCAATCTTTTGTAAATATTGACTTCCTTACCAACTGTGCCCTATTATTCTGTGACCGCGGTCTTCATCCATGTGAAATTTCAAACCCTCTAAAATATTCAAGGACCGTCAAGGACGGCTGTCTTTTATGCCTGTTTTCAAAAACTTTCCAGGGCCTTGAACTTATTTTTTCAGATTCACAAACTTTCAAGGATTTCAAGGACCCGTGGGAACCCTGTATGATATGATATTTATGTCCAATATAGTCCGACAGGCTATGCCAAGCTACCGTAGCCAACTCCGGTAGCATCCGACACGATACAGAGTACTCCAGCACTCAAAAGCTCCAATACTGTCTATAATCTAATGTTTAGTATTAGAATATATATTTTGTACAATATCGCTTATGAAAAATTATCAATTTTTACTCACGTGTACACTGAGTCGCGTCGTAGCGGGTGTACGGTCTCACTTCCGGGTTGGCGAAAATGCCGAAAATTGCTCATATATTCCATAAAAAGTTATCGGTTTATGTTCAAAAGTATCCACAATCAGAATAAAAACGAACAAAATAATCCACGACTGCTTCAGTTTCGCCGAATAGTGCGTTCTGGGGAGCTTGGCTTAGGTTAGCAAAGGTTAGCGGTTAGCTTATGTTGCTATGCTAGCGGACCCACATTGGAAATGAAGCGCGACTTTCCGAGGGCTCAATAAAAAAATATAATTGAGCAATCATGGCAAATGAGGGCTGGTTAGCTTCAGAAGGAAGTAAACTATTGGTTAGAAGAGCTTCCAATCACTTGTAAGGCTCCGGCTTGTCTCTGTGGACTGATCAAGTTGGTGCACTTGCAGTCAACACGAGCGAGTGTGGCCAGGGTTGGCAGGTCGTGCATAAATATCCCGGCCAAAGTCAGTGTAAAATGCGCCCGTCAGAAGCCAAAAGTAGCCCAAAGTGTTAGAGTGTTAAAATTGAGACTATTTAAGTATTATATCGCCATCGATTGTTATTGTTGACTTGTAACTCCCGCGGTGGGCCAAGTGAAAAGTAGCCCAAAAACGAAAAACTTTGAAGGAGTTTCAAACAAGCCCAATTTGGAGTGAAAACCGCGAATCTGGCAACCAGGTTTAGATGGTATGTGCAGTATATAAAGAGCTGCAAATTCATATATGTCTCGAGGACGGTATGCCAAAAAGTATATTAACCTAAATATATTTTAGGAAACAGAATAGTCCTATATTACATATATTCTAGTTCTACATTAACTGTTCAAACATTATTCCATTTTTCCCTGTGCAAAAATAAGATTTCGCTACCACAATGCATTACTATTTTGCATAAACCAATCAGCTTCAAGTCGGCATATGACGCCCGCTGACGTTTCTAGGAAGTAAACAGGAAACTAACGAGCTAACTGTGAATGTCTTTGGACTGGCTTGATCAAATTTGACAATTAAGCCATCTTTTTTTAGTTATATTGTGCTGCATCTAATAAAGTATGGTTAGCAAACGCTTCCTTGTATCCATGTTAACGTTAGTGATTGTATCAATAAATTTACCTTCACAGACCAGAAGCTATTACTTACTATTGAGATGTTTGTTTTAGCTAGCTAACTATGAAGCTGCTGTGTAAGTAGCATATCATTACATTTTTATTTTTATTCATCTTCCCCCCTGCACAGTGTCAATGAAAAACAAGGTGACAGGAGAGGTCCGCGTGAGGGCAGTTTGTCATAGGTCTATGAGGAAAAGTGAAAAGCCACATGACTTGAGAGTAGGATCAATGGTTACACACACACACACACAAGTGTTTGTGTATATATGTATGTATGTATGTATGTATGTACAAACATGCACTAATCAGTCATAACAATTACTGTTTTTTCGCAAGATATTTAAATATGGCAGTCTGAACTAAAGAAGCAAAAGCAGCCTTAATCCTGTGGTCTTTGCTGAATAAGACTTCCAGGGACTTCACATACAGTTGTTCCTGTTCTGGCAAAACAAAATATCCTGTTCTCACTCAACAAAATATTGGGCGCAGTGGGGGGCGCAAAATTATTCTCATCTATTAATGGGGGGCACGGCAGAAAACGTTTGGGAACCACTCCTTTAATGTATAAGTGTATAGAAGTGTATAACCACTACATCAGATTACTGCCATAATATAAGCAAAGCTGATTAAATATTGAAGGTGTGGTCATCTCCAATCACACCCTTCACTAATCACATTGACTAAATCTATAGCATCAATAAAACATGGTATTTGGTGCCCAAGCTTTTGCATGTGCCTACATATTTTATCTCTCTACCTTCAGTGAATTAAAGTGGATGTGTACAGTCAACTAATTTGGGAAACTTTACCTGACTTATTTATTTTTGCTCAATTACTGCTGTTCAATAAAATGTTAACAGATATTTTAATATATTTTTTCTCCTTAGATGGTGTTAAAACACTCGAGCCCTGTCATTTTGGTGAGCACCCATTGCTCCTGTGTGGCAGGATGTGCCCTGTGCAATCATTTGGTTGCCCTTCTTTATCAGACTGCACACTATTCTCAGCTAGATATTCCTGCTGTACCCCCAGTCCAAAGCTGCACAGACACCGAGCAGCGAGTTACCTAGCATGTCAGTTTGTATGTCACATGTATGTTCATCCATATGTAGCCACCATTAAAACAGTGCTAAATGTGTCCCTACTTTTAGGGTGTGAAGCCGGGACCCGTTGGAGAAATGGAGGTTCGAAAACCAAGGAATTCAACTGCTGACTGTGTGAGGTTATATATATATATATATATATATATATATATATATATAAGTTATCTTTTAAACCTTATATTCAACATCTAATTAAAAAGCTTAGACTCTTGTTAGGTTTTTATTATAGAAATAAATCTTGTTTTTCTTTTATTGTAAAAAAGAAGTTAGTTGAAGCAACGTTCATGCCTGTATTAGATTATGGAGATATTTTGTATATGAATGCTCCTGTGCACTGTTTGAGCATACTGGACAGTGTGTATCATAGTGCTTTGCGATTTATAACAAACTGTCGACCTCTTACTCATCATTGTTTGTTATACACAAAAGTGAATTGGACTTTGTTGCAGGCACGACGTTTTGCACATTGGTATGTTTTTATTTACAAAGCACTAATTGGGAATTTGCCTAATTATTTATGTTGTCTTCTGAATAGAAGGCAAAGTCTGCTCAGTCTTCGTTCGAGTGAGTTTTTGCAACTTGCTGTTCCTAGAGCTCGAACAGAGCTAGGAAAGACTGCTTTTAGTTTTGCTGCTCCATACACATGGAACCGGTTACAGGCTGATATAAAAATCAAGGACCTTGTTTCTTTGAACAGATTTAAGACTCTGATAAAATCAGTCAGGTCCAGATCATCTGTGTGTGCGTGTTTTAATAAATTTTATGTGAGATTTTGAATGTATCTTGAATGTTGTAATTTGTGCTGCTGCTCGGTCTCTCTTGGCCAGGTCTCTCTTGTAAAAGGGATCTTGTATCTCAAGGGACTAACCTGGTTAAATAAAGGCAAATAAAAAAATAAAAAAATATTACCTTTGATCCATGTGATGTGTAATGAAGTTTAGATTATATTGTGGCAGTAATTTGATTTAATGGTTATACACGTTTTTGCTTTTAATATTTTTCAGAAGTTCACATTATAAAGCGTTTGGATGGAGAAATGCCCAATGTTGCCATGCTAAGAGTGTCAGAGGTCTATAAGAAGTTTTAGTCCTGTAATTGCCCCTCTGGTTACAACAATGGGCATGTGAACTGCAGTCCCATTAGTTGAATGTGCTTTTGGGCCTGTAGAGGCAGGGAGTGTGGTTTCATTCCATCATAAGCCAGCAGCAGTGAGAGAAATTGTGAACATCCCAGGTGCCCCCACTGAAGCACGCCTTGCTATCCAAAACTATAGGCTGGGACGATGAGAATGTGCGTATGTTTTGTGAGAAGAGGAAGAAGTGCATGTTAAGTCCCTGGAAGTGTGATTGAGCATGGGCCAGAGGATTGAAGCTGCAACACAGGAGCAGAGTTGATGTGAAGAATGGCATGGTCTGAGAAAGATGAGAGTAACATGTACAGCAGGCATGTGAAACATAGGGCCCGCGGGCCGGACCCGTCCCGTTGGATTATTTAATACGGCCCGGCATAAATTTCTGAGTATGTCAAAAAATGAAGCAAGTCTCTAGCTCATTTCTATCAAAAGTTGTGATTTTTAAAAAATGAATACAAATCAAATGCTCTCTCTGGTCGCTAGAGGGCAGTAAATGACAGCATGCAGCACTGACACGAGTTAAAGCTTCAGTCAAAGGATGCAATTCCGCTATGAAGCGATTCTGCTATGAAGGATAAATTTGGGTCCGTGGAAATGAATACGTTTTATCAATATCTCGTGCCAGGTTACCCCAAATTAACAGCCATGGCTGCATAAGTTCTATCCATGTTTGGGACTACTTATCTTTGTGAACAGGTGTTCTCTGTAATGAACAATAATAAAACAAAGCAGCGCTCAAGGTTAACAAATAAACACTTGAATGACATTGTTAAATGTGCTGCTACTCAGGATTTGACACCTAATATCGATGCACTTGTGAAGGCAAAAAGATGCCAAGTTACAGGAGCCAGCAGCAGCAAGTAGACTGCAGGAATGCAGTGAGAGAGAGAGAAAAAAAGTGTGATGACACGAAATTTGTTTGCACTCATGAATACAGATCATTAAAAATAAGATTCATCTGGTTTCATATTAAAGATAATTAATATTGTGCAGTATGTTCTCAGCTTCAGTAGGCCCAGCCTAGTAGTTTGATCTGATGTAGTCTAATTTTATTACCCATGCACTGCTATAACTTTTATTTGTATTTCTTTTTTTATTTATTTCAAAGCAGTATGACTATTAAGGCGAAAATATTTTTTTCATAGCTCCCACTTGAGTTTGTTAATGTGGTGAGTTGCTTCAGGTATAAAACTGCATTCACTCAACTGTTAAAATAAACCAGTTGTTAACACATTCACCGTCAAACATGAAAATCTTTTTTTTTTCATTGTTTTAATGTGTTGTGCTTAGAAAAGATCCCTTTTCATCCATGATTATAATATGTAGGGTAGGCTAAAAATGTAGGCTGAATGATAAAGCATAGTACTGAAAAATAAAGCTAAATATTTGGAGTTGATTTGTAGTTACTGATCCGGCTCACCTGAGAACAGAAGGTCTGGATCCGGCCCCACAGCCAAACTGAGTTTGACATGCCTGATCTACACGTTTCCATGAGGCAAACCATGTTCGAGGACATACTTCTGCAGAGAATTTGGCAGAGAGAATCTACAGGGGAACTGTCCAGACCAAGGACATGAGGGGAGGAATTCATATGGAGCCAGTTGCAGTTCAAGAGTACTGCATTCTGAAAAATGTGAATTATTCACCATGTGGGTTTGTCATTCACCCTGATGCTCCATGGCTGGGTTGTTCCCCTGATGGAGTAATCTTCGATCCCTCTGAGAATCCACCATTTGGACTCTTAGAAGTCAAATGCCCCAACATTCAGAGTTATGTGGACTGCCCCTATCTGAAAATGTCAAGCAGTGCTTTGAAACTTCGGAGGCAACACAAGTACTGCTGGCAAGTTCAGGGACAGATCCTCTTGACTGGTTTAGAATGGTGTGATTTTGTTGTGTGTGCTCAGGAGGACACACTAGTTGAGCGAGTTTACAAAAATCAAAAAGTGATGCACACCATTAGAGAAAAAGCGGATCATTTTTTCTTTTACCATTACATACAAAAGTGTTTGCAGTAAAACATAAATACAATGATTACCTGTATAGTGTCAGATTAATTATCTGTTGTTCATTAAGAAGTGATTTGTTTGTTTTTTCTGTCAATGGATTAATTCCACTGTTTTTATGTCTTCCTTTAAGTGCAGACATAAAAAAAATATGAGAAGGATTTTTGATTCTCCAAGCCAAGGTTTATTACAGCAGGTTATTAAGACCAGTAATAATAAAGCATCAAAACATATTTACATATTTTCGATATTTAAATGCATACATTCTAAAATTTGCTCCATGTCTTTACAAGTGGTCCATTCTGATAGTTCACAAGCAGACAAGATACAGTAAATAGCTGATTTATGCTGCCTGAAATAGACATGGGGATGACGGTGTCAAACAATTTGTGCTCCTTTACTTGTCGGATGCACCGTTCAACATGTACCCTGAGCCTGGCTACGGACTGTGTGTGTTTTACGTCATGTGCAGACATTCGTGTGCACCTTTTCAGGAAAACTGGCCTGTGGATCTTACATGGTACAAGATCGTCTACCAGGAAGCCCTTATCCACCATTATTGCCATGTCATGGGTAAGTAGAGGAATAATTCCTGACTGTCTGAACATCTCCCTGTCACTAATAGACCCAGCATAGAGTCCAGACACAAAGGTTATGGCACTATGGGGTGCCATTCCAATTAAGAAAGTAGGTTTGGAGTTGGTGACCCGTATCATCTGATGTGTTGCAGGTTCAATCAGTTCCCAGAAGGCCATCAGGTGGTTGTAGGTTGCAAACCTGCAAAGACAGTAGATGGATTATTAAGATACACTGATCAAAAACGAATCAGTCATATCCAGTATTTTTGTTCAGAAGCTCATCTTTTTAGATCATTTTAACTCTATTGTGCACACATTCCAGGCGGACATTTTAAAAATTCCTCAGATTCCCGACATAGTCCACTATAAAACTAGATATCTCAGGTTGTACATATAGGGAAATGATAATTCATGGCTCAAACTGAAGTAGACAGTTGGGGGAACATATTGATTCACTTCAATACCATATTCCTTGGTTTGTTTTATTTTAGAACCTCTATTACAGATGCTAATATGCCAGGAATGTCAGACAGGGTTCCCACACCTTGGTTAACATAAAATTCAAGGACCTTTCAATGACTTTCCAGGACCAACTTCCTCAAATTCAAGGACAGCACCTGCCAGCATTTACCTACTCTTACCCCTGAATATGTTATCAAAAAACGATGTTAATACAACGCAAATTCAAAAGACTGAATGTCATTTCAAGCCATGCATCCTGAAATTTTCTGTGCATGACTGGCAATTTAGCAATGCACATCTGAGATGACGACATTCACGTAAAATGGCTATAGTTGTTGAAGGATCAACAACTACCTACAGGAAACACTTGCTTTCGGTGCTGAACAAACAAACAAATTTCTCTACAGGAGAATGACCAAACTTTGCCAAGTAAAAGTCAGCATAGGCCCTGTAGAATCAATGTAATTTTAAATGAACTTGTGCTGGCAAAATAATGACACGTTGACAGTAGACAAATAATAATAATAATAACAATAATACACATATGCATATACACATACAGTACATACATAAAACAGAGGAGCAAAGCCATATAATGAGATTAGAACTATAGATTTCTAGAGAAATCTGGCGTGAGATGATTCTAGCATAGTTTTTAAATCTACTTAATAAAGAATAATATTCATTCATAAAGAGAACAGCCTTTTAACCACTCCACCTATGGTAGTGAATTTATGGAATCAGAGAAATTCGAACTGAAGTATAATGGTATCAAAAGAAAGAAGTTTGAGATTAATCCAGTTTCTAGTGTCCATGCAAAAACTTTGTAAATATTGAGATGGAAAAACATATGCTCCTGGGATTCATCTTCTGACTTAAAAAAGGTCCATTAATCCACATCAAGTTTAACTCTTCTTTCAAGAAACATGGCTACAGGATATATCTTATTTATTATTTTGAAATGAGTCTCTTTTACTTTAGAAGACATGAGCCATTTGACAAGCCTTTGTGGTTTTATAATTTTTATTAGGATGTTTCTTGAAAGAATATCTATTATATCTTTTGTCTCATACCATCAGTGATAATCTTGTTATTACACTTGAACTCAACAGTCATTCACTTTTAACATGGGCATCGAAACAGTCAACTCTGAATATAAAATGTTAAAGGAATCACTTTGCAGACTTTCTTTAAATCTTTATAACAACTCATATCAGATCATATTTTTTCAACAAAGGATGAGAAATTTAAAACATCATGGCAATCTTTTTCATAGCAATCTTTTGTAAATATTGACTTCCTTACCAACTGTGCCCTATTATTCTGTGACCGCGGTCTTCATCCATGTGAAATTTCAAACCCTCTAAAATATTCAAGGACCGTCAAGGACGGCTGTCTTTTATGCCTGTTTTCAAAAACTTTCCAGGGCCTTGAACTTATTTTTTCAGATTCACAAACTTTCAAGGATTTCAAGGACCCGTGGGAACCCTGTATGATATGATATTTATGTCCAATATAGTCCGACAGGCTATGCCAAGCTACCGTAGCCAACTCCGGTAGCATCCGACACGATACAGAGTACTCCAGCACTCAAAAGCTCCAATACTGTCTATAATCTAATGTTTAGTATTAGAATATATATTTTGTACAATATCGCTTATGAAAAATTATCAATTTTTACTCACGTGTACACTGAGTCGCGTCGTAGCGGGTGTACGGTCTCACTTCCGGGTTGGCGAAAATGCCGAAAATTGCTCATATATTCCATAAAAAGTTATCGGTTTATGTTCAAAAGTAATCACAATCAGAATAAAAACGAACAAAATAATCCACGACTGCTTCAGTTTCGCCGAATAGTGCGTTCTGGGGAGCTTGGCTTAGGTTAGCAAAGGTTAGCGGTTAGCTTATGTTGCTATGCTAGCGGACCCACATTGGAAATGAAGCGCGACTTTCCGAGGGCTCAATAAAAAAATATAATTGAGCAATCATGGCAAATGAGGGCTGGTTAGCTTCAGAAGGAAGTAAACTATTGGTTAGAAGAGCTTCCAATCACTTGTAAGGCTCCGGCTTGTCTCTGTGGACTGATCAAGTTGGTGCACTTGCAGTCAACACGAGCGAGTGTGGCCAGGGTTGGCAGGTCGTGCATAAATATCCCGGCCAAAGTCAGTGTAAAATGCGCCCGTCAGAAGCCAAAAGTAGCCCAAAGTGTTAGAGTGTTAAAATTGAGACTATTTAAGTATTATATCGCCATCGATTGTTATTGTTGACTTGTAACTCCCGCGGTGGGCCAAGTGAAAAGTAGCCCAAAAACGAAAAACTTTGAAGGAGTTTCAAACAAGCCCAATTTGGAGTGAAAACCGCGAATCTGGCAACCAGGTTTAGATGGTATGTGCAGTATATAAAGAGCTGCAAATTCATATATGTCTCGAGGACGGTATGCCAAAAAGTATATTAACCTAAATATATTTTAGGAAACAGAATAGTCCTATATTACATATATTCTAGTTCTACATTAACTGTTCAAACATTATTCCATTTTTCCCTGTGCAAAAATAAGATTTCGCTACCACAATGCATTACTATTTTGCATAAACCAATCAGCTTCAAGTCGGCATATGACGCCCGCTGACGTTTCTAGGAAGTAAACAGGAAACTAACGAGCTAACTGTGAATGTCTTTGGACTGGCTTGATCAAATTTGACAATTAAGCCATCTTTTTTTAGTTATATTGTGCTGCATCTAATAAAGTATGGTTAGCAAACGCTTCCTTGTATCCATGTTAACGTTAGTGATTGTATCAATAAATTTACCTTCACAGACCAGAAGCTATTACTTACTATTGAGATGTTTGTTTTAGCTAGCTAACTATGAAGCTGCTGTGTAAGTAGCATATCATTACATTTTTATTTTTATTCATCTTCCCCCCTGCACAGTGTCAATGAAAAACAAGGTGACAGGAGAGGTCCGCGTGAGGGCAGTTTGTCATAGGTCTATGAGGAAAAGTGAAAAGCCACATGACTTGAGAGTAGGATCAATGGTTACACACACACACACACAAGTGTTTGTGTATATATGTATGTATGTATGTATGTATGTACAAACATGCACTAATCAGTCATAACAATTACTGTTTTTTCGCAAGATATTTAAATATGGCAGTCTGAACTAAAGAAGCAAAAGCAGCCTTAATCCTGTGGTCTTTGCTGAATAAGACTTCCAGGGACTTCACATACAGTTGTTCCTGTTCTGGCAAAACAAAATATCCTGTTCTCACTCAACAAAATATTGGGCGCAGTGGGGGGCGCAAAATTATTCTCATCTATTAATGGGGGGCACGGCAGAAAACGTTTGGGAACCACTCCTTTAATGTATAAGTGTATAGAAGTGTATAACCACTACATCAGATTACTGCCATAATATAAGCAAAGCTGATTAAATATTGAAGGTGTGGTCATCTCCAATCACACCCTTCACTAATCACATTGACTAAATCTATAGCATCAATAAAACATGGTATTTGGTGCCCAAGCTTTTGCATGTGCCTACATATTTTATCTCTCTACCTTCAGTGAATTAAAGTGGATGTGTACAGTCAACTAATTTGGGAAACTTTACCTGACTTATTTATTTTTGCTCAATTACTGCTGTTCAATAAAATGTTAACAGATATTTTAATATATTTTTTCTCCTTAGATGGTGTTAAAACACTCGAGCCCTGTCATTTTGGTGAGCACCCATTGCTCCTGTGTGGCAGGATGTGCCCTGTGCAATCATTTGGTTGCCCTTCTTTATCAGACTGCACACTATTCTCAGCTAGATATTCCTGCTGTACCCCCAGTCCAAAGCTGCACAGACACCGAGCAGCGAGTTACCTAGCATGTCAGTTTGTATGTCACATGTATGTTCATCCATATGTAGCCACCATTAAAACAGTGCTAAATGTGTCCCTACTTTTAGGGTGTGAAGCCGGGACCCGTTGGAGAAATGGAGGTTCGAAAACCAAGGAATTCAACTGCTGACTGTGTGAGGTTATATATATATATATATATATATATATATATATATATATAAGTTATCTTTTAAACCTTATATTCAACATCTAATTAAAAAGCTTAGACTCTTGTTAGGTTTTTATTATAGAAATAAATCTTGTTTTTCTTTTATTGTAAAAAAGAAGTTAGTTGAAGCAACGTTCATGCCTGTATTAGATTATGGAGATATTTTGTATATGAATGCTCCTGTGCACTGTTTGAGCATACTGGACAGTGTGTATCATAGTGCTTTGCGATTTATAACAAACTGTCGACCTCTTACTCATCATTGTTTGTTATACACAAAAGTGAATTGGACTTTGTTGCAGGCACGACGTTTTGCACATTGGTATGTTTTTATTTACAAAGCACTAATTGGGAATTTGCCTAATTATTTATGTTGTCTTCTGAATAGAAGGCAAAGTCTGCTCAGTCTTCGTTCGAGTGAGTTTTTGCAACTTGCTGTTCCTAGAGCTCGAACAGAGCTAGGAAAGACTGCTTTTAGTTTTGCTGCTCCATACACATGGAACCGGTTACAGGCTGATATAAAAATCAAGGACCTTGTTTCTTTGAACAGATTTAAGACTCTGATAAAATCAGTCAGGTCCAGATCATCTGTGTGTGCGTGTTTTAATAAATTTTATGTGAGATTTTGAATGTATCTTGAATGTTGTAATTTGTGCTGCTGCTCGGTCTCTCTTGGCCAGGTCTCTCTTGTAAAAGGGATCTTGTATCTCAAGGGACTAACCTGGTTAAATAAAGGCAAATAAAAAAATAAAAAAATATTACCTTTGATCCATGTGATGTGTAATGAAGTTTAGATTATATTGTGGCAGTAATTTGATTTAATGGTTATACACGTTTTTGCTTTTAATATTTTTCAGAAGTTCACATTATAAAGCGTTTGGATGGAGAAATGCCCAATGTTGCCATGCTAAGAGTGTCAGAGGTCTATAAGAAGTTTTAGTCCTGTAATTGCCCCTCTGGTTACAACAATGGGCATGTGAACTGCAGTCCCATTAGTTGAATGTGCTTTTGGGCCTGTAGAGGCAGGGAGTGTGGTTTCATTCCATCATAAGCCAGCAGCAGTGAGAGAAATTGTGAACATCCCAGGTGCCCCCACTGAAGCACGCCTTGCTATCCAAAACTATAGGCTGGGACGATGAGAATGTGCGTATGTTTTGTGAGAAGAGGAAGAAGTGCATGTTAAGTCCCTGGAAGTGTGATTGAGCATGGGCCAGAGGATTGAAGCTGCAACACAGGAGCAGAGTTGATGTGAAGAATGGCATGGTCTGAGAAAGATGAGAGTAACATGTACAGCAGGCATGTGAAACATAGGGCCCGCGGGCCGGACCCGTCCCGTTGGATTATTTAATACGGCCCGGCATAAATTTCTGAGTATGTCAAAAAATGAAGCAAGTCTCTAGCTCATTTCTATCAAAAGTTGTGATTTTTAAAAAATGAATACAAATCAAATGCTCTCTCTGGTCGCTAGAGGGCAGTAAATGACAGCATGCAGCACTGACACGAGTTAAAGCTTCAGTCAAAGGATGCAATTCCGCTATGAAGCGATTCTGCTATGAAGGATAAATTTGGGTCCGTGGAAATGAATACGTTTTATCAATATCTCGTGCCAGGTTACCCCAAATTAACAGCCATGGCTGCATAAGTTCTATCCATGTTTGGGACTACTTATCTTTGTGAACAGGTGTTCTCTGTAATGAACAATAATAAAACAAAGCAGCGCTCAAGGTTAACAAATAAACACTTGAATGACATTGTTAAATGTGCTGCTACTCAGGATTTGACACCTAATATCGATGCACTTGTGAAGGCAAAAAGATGCCAAGTTACAGGAGCCAGCAGCAGCAAGTAGACTGCAGGAATGCAGTGAGAGAGAGAGAAAAAAAGTGTGATGACACGAAATTTGTTTGCACTCATGAATACAGATCATTAAAAATAAGATTCATCTGGTTTCATATTAAAGATAATTAATATTGTGCAGTATGTTCTCAGCTTCAGTAGGCCCAGCCTAGTAGTTTGATCTGATGTAGTCTAATTTTATTACCCATGCACTGCTATAACTTTTATTTGTATTTCTTTTTTTATTTATTTCAAAGCAGTATGACTATTAAGGCGAAAATATTTTTTTCATAGCTCCCACTTGAGTTTGTTAATGTGGTGAGTTGCTTCAGGTATAAAACTGCATTCACTCAACTGTTAAAATAAACCAGTTGTTAACACATTCACCGTCAAACATGAAAATCTTTTTTTTTTCATTGTTTTAATGTGTTGTGCTTAGAAAAGATCCCTTTTCATCCATGATTATAATATGTAGGGTAGGCTAAAAATGTAGGCTGAATGATAAAGCATAGTACTGAAAAATAAAGCTAAATATTTGGAGTTGATTTGTAGTTACTGATCCGGCTCACCTGAGAACAGAAGGTCTGGATCCGGCCCCACAGCCAAACTGAGTTTGACATGCCTGATCTACACGTTTCCATGAGGCAAACCATGTTCGAGGACATACTTCTGCAGAGAATTTGGCAGAGAGAATCTACAGGGGAACTGTCCAGACCAAGGACATGAGGGGAGGAATTCATATGGAGCCAGTTGCAGTTCAAGAGTACTGCATTCTGAAAAATGTGAATTATTCACCATGTGGGTTTGTCATTCACCCTGATGCTCCATGGCTGGGTTGTTCCCCTGATGGAGTAATCTTCGATCCCTCTGAGAATCCACCATTTGGACTCTTAGAAGTCAAATGCCCCAACATTCAGAGTTATGTGGACTGCCCCTATCTGAAAATGTCAAGCAGTGCTTTGAAACTTCGGAGGCAACACAAGTACTGCTGGCAAGTTCAGGGACAGATCCTCTTGACTGGTTTAGAATGGTGTGATTTTGTTGTGTGTGCTCAGGAGGACACACTAGTTGAGCGAGTTTACAAAAATCAAAAAGTGATGCACACCATTAGAGAAAAAGCGGATCATTTTTTCTTTTACCATTACATACAAAAGTGTTTGCAGTAAAACATAAATACAATGATTACCTGTATAGTGTCAGATTAATTATCTGTTGTTCATTAAGAAGTGATTTGTTTGTTTTTTCTGTCAATGGATTAATTCCACTGTTTTTATGTCTTCCTTTAAGTGCAGACATAAAAAAAATATGAGAAGGATTTTTGATTCTCCAAGCCAAGGTTTATTACAGCAGGTTATTAAGACCAGTAATAATAAAGCATCAAAACATATTTACATATTTTCGATATTTAAATGCATACATTCTAAAATTTGCTCCATGTCTTTACAAGTGGTCCATTCTGATAGTTCACAAGCAGACAAGATACAGTAAATAGCTGATTTATGCTGCCTGAAATAGACATGGGGATGACGGTGTCAAACAATTTGTGCTCCTTTACTTGTCGGATGCACCGTTCAACATGTACCCTGAGCCTGGCTACGGACTGTGTGTGTTTTACGTCATGTGCAGACATTCGTGTGCACCTTTTCAGGAAAACTGGCCTGTGGATCTTACATGGTACAAGATCGTCTACCAGGAAGCCCTTATCCACCATTATTGCCATGTCATGGGTAAGTAGAGGAATAATTCCTGACTGTCTGAACATCTCCCTGTCACTAATAGACCCAGCATAGAGTCCAGACACAAAGGTTATGGCACTATGGGGTGCCATTCCAATTAAGAAAGTAGGTTTGGAGTTGGTGACCCGTATCATCTGATGTGTTGCAGGTTCAATCAGTTCCCAGAAGGCCATCAGGTGGTTGTAGGTTGCAAACCTGCAAAGACAGTAGATGGATTATTAAGATACACTGATCAAAAACGAATCAGTCATATCCAGTATTTTTGTTCAGAAGCTCATCTTTTTAGATCATTTTAACTCTATTGTGCACACATTCCAGGCGGACATTTTAAAAATTCCTCAGATTCCCGACATAGTCCACTATAAAACTAGATATCTCAGGTTGTACATATAGGGAAATGATAATTCATGGCTCAAACTGAAGTAGACAGTTGGGGGAACATATTGATTCACTTCAATACCATATTCCTTGGTTTGTTTTATTTTAGAACCTCTATTACAGATGCTAATATGCCAGGAATGTCAGACAGGGTTCCCACACCTTGGTTAACATAAAATTCAAGGACCTTTCAATGACTTTCCAGGACCAACTTCCTCAAATTCAAGGACAGCACCTGCCAGCATTTACCTACTCTTACCCCTGAATATGTTATCAAAAAACGATGTTAATACAACGCAAATTCAAAAGACTGAATGTCATTTCAAGCCATGCATCCTGAAATTTTCTGTGCATGACTGGCAATTTAGCAATGCACATCTGAGATGACGACATTCACGTAAAATGGCTATAGTTGTTGAAGGATCAACAACTACCTACAGGAAACACTTGCTTTCGGTGCTGAACAAACAAACAAATTTCTCTACAGGAGAATGACCAAACTTTGCCAAGTAAAAGTCAGCATAGGCCCTGTAGAATCAATGTAATTTTAAATGAACTTGTGCTGGCAAAATAATGACACGTTGACAGTAGACAAATAATAATAATAATAACAATAATACACATATGCATATACACATACAGTACATACATAAAACAGAGGAGCAAAGCCATATAATGAGATTAGAACTATAGATTTCTAGAGAAATCTGGCGTGAGATGATTCTAGCATAGTTTTTAAATCTACTTAATAAAGAATAATATTCATTCATAAAGAGAACAGCCTTTTAACCACTCCACCTATGGTAGTGAATTTATGGAATCAGAGAAATTCGAACTGAAGTATAATGGTATCAAAAGAAAGAAGTTTGAGATTAATCCAGTTTCTAGTGTCCATGCAAAAACTTTGTAAATATTGAGATGGAAAAACATATGCTCCTGGGATTCATCTTCTGACTTAAAAAAGGTCCATTAATCCACATCAAGTTTAACTCTTCTTTCAAGAAACATGGCTACAGGATATATCTTATTTATTATTTTGAAATGAGTCTCTTTTACTTTAGAAGACATGAGCCATTTGACAAGCCTTTGTGGTTTTATAATTTTTATTAGGATGTTTCTTGAAAGAATATCTATTATATCTTTTGTCTCATACCATCAGTGATAATCTTGTTATTACACTTGAACTCAACAGTCATTCACTTTTAACATGGGCATCGAAACAGTCAACTCTGAATATAAAATGTTAAAGGAATCACTTTGCAGACTTTCTTTAAATCTTTATAACAACTCATATCAGATCATATTTTTTCAACAAAGGATGAGAAATTTAAAACATCATGGCAATCTTTTTCATAGCAATCTTTTGTAAATATTGACTTCCTTACCAACTGTGCCCTATTATTCTGTGACCGCGGTCTTCATCCATGTGAAATTTCAAACCCTCTAAAATATTCAAGGACCGTCAAGGACGGCTGTCTTTTATGCCTGTTTTCAAAAACTTTCCAGGGCCTTGAACTTATTTTTTCAGATTCACAAACTTTCAAGGATTTCAAGGACCCGTGGGAACCCTGTATGATATGATATTTATGTCCAATATAGTCCGACAGGCTATGCCAAGCTACCGTAGCCAACTCCGGTAGCATCCGACACGATACAGAGTACTCCAGCACTCAAAAGCTCCAATACTGTCTATAATCTAATGTTTAGTATTAGAATATATATTTTGTACAATATCGCTTATGAAAAATTATCAATTTTTACTCACGTGTACACTGAGTCGCGTCGTAGCGGGTGTACGGTCTCACTTCCGGGTTGGCGAAAATGCCGAAAATTGCTCATATATTCCATAAAAAGTTATCGGTTTATGTTCAAAAGTAATCACAATCAGAATAAAAACGAACAAAATAATCCACGACTGCTTCAGTTTCGCCGAATAGTGCGTTCTGGGGAGCTTGGCTTAGGTTAGCAAAGGTTAGCGGTTAGCTTATGTTGCTATGCTAGCGGACCCACATTGGAAATGAAGCGCGACTTTCCGAGGGCTCAATAAAAAAATATAATTGAGCAATCATGGCAAATGAGGGCTGGTTAGCTTCAGAAGGAAGTAAACTATTGGTTAGAAGAGCTTCCAATCACTTGTAAGGCTCCGGCTTGTCTCTGTGGACTGATCAAGTTGGTGCACTTGCAGTCAACACGAGCGAGTGTGGCCAGGGTTGGCAGGTCGTGCATAAATATCCCGGCCAAAGTCAGTGTAAAATGCGCCCGTCAGAAGCCAAAAGTAGCCCAAAGTGTTAGAGTGTTAAAATTGAGACTATTTAAGTATTATATCGCCATCGATTGTTATTGTTGACTTGTAACTCCCGCGGTGGGCCAAGTGAAAAGTAGCCCAAAAACGAAAAACTTTGAAGGAGTTTCAAACAAGCCCAATTTGGAGTGAAAACCGCGAATCTGGCAACCAGGTTTAGATGGTATGTGCAGTATATAAAGAGCTGCAAATTCATATATGTCTCGAGGACGGTATGCCAAAAAGTATATTAACCTAAATATATTTTAGGAAACAGAATAGTCCTATATTACATATATTCTAGTTCTACATTAACTGTTCAAACATTATTCCATTTTTCCCTGTGCAAAAATAAGATTTCGCTACCACAATGCATTACTATTTTGCATAAACCAATCAGCTTCAAGTCGGCATATGACGCCCGCTGACGTTTCTAGGAAGTAAACAGGAAACTAACGAGCTAACTGTGAATGTCTTTGGACTGGCTTGATCAAATTTGACAATTAAGCCATCTTTTTTTAGTTATATTGTGCTGCATCTAATAAAGTATGGTTAGCAAACGCTTCCTTGTATCCATGTTAACGTTAGTGATTGTATCAATAAATTTACCTTCACAGACCAGAAGCTATTACTTACTATTGAGATGTTTGTTTTAGCTAGCTAACTATGAAGCTGCTGTGTAAGTAGCATATCATTACATTTTTATTTTTATTCATCTTCCCCCCTGCACAGTGTCAATGAAAAACAAGGTGACAGGAGAGGTCCGCGTGAGGGCAGTTTGTCATAGGTCTATGAGGAAAAGTGAAAAGCCACATGACTTGAGAGTAGGATCAATGGTTACACACACACACACACAAGTGTTTGTGTATATATGTATGTATGTATGTATGTACAAACATGCACTAATCAGTCATAACAATTACTGTTTTTTCGCAAGATATTTAAATATGGCAGTCTGAACTAAAGAAGCAAAAGCAGCCTTAATCCTGTGGTCTTTGCTGAATAAGACTTCCAGGGACTTCACATACAGTTGTTCCTGTTCTGGCAAAACAAAATATCCTGTTCTCACTCAACAAAATATTGGGCGCAGTGGGGGGCGCAAAATTATTCTCATCTATTAATGGGGGGCACGGCAGAAAACGTTTGGGAACCACTCCTTTAATGTATAAGTGTATAGAAGTGTATAACCACTACATCAGATTACTGCCATAATATAAGCAAAGCTGATTAAATATTGAAGGTGTGGTCATCTCCAATCACACCCTTCACTAATCACATTGACTAAATCTATAGCATCAATAAAACATGGTATTTGGTGCCCAAGCTTTTGCATGTGCCTACATATTTTATCTCTCTACCTTCAGTGAATTAAAGTGGATGTGTACAGTCAACTAATTTGGGAAACTTTACCTGACTTATTTATTTTTGCTCAATTACTGCTGTTCAATAAAATGTTAACAGATATTTTAATATATTTTTTCTCCTTAGATGGTGTTAAAACACTCGAGCCCTGTCATTTTGGTGAGCACCCATTGCTCCTGTGTGGCAGGATGTGCCCTGTGCAATCATTTGGTTGCCCTTCTTTATCAGACTGCACACTATTCTCAGCTAGATATTCCTGCTGTACCCCCAGTCCAAAGCTGCACAGACACCGAGCAGCGAGTTACCTAGCATGTCAGTTTGTATGTCACATGTATGTTCATCCATATGTAGCCACCATTAAAACAGTGCTAAATGTGTCCCTACTTTTAGGGTGTGAAGCCGGGACCCGTTGGAGAAATGGAGGTTCGAAAACCAAGGAATTCAACTGCTGACTGTGTGAGGTTATATATATATATATATATATATATATATATATATATATATAAGTTATCTTTTAAACCTTATATTCAACATCTAATTAAAAAGCTTAGACTCTTGTTAGGTTTTTATTATAGAAATAAATCTTGTTTTTCTTTTATTGTAAAAAAGAAGTTAGTTGAAGCAACGTTCATGCCTGTATTAGATTATGGAGATATTTTGTATATGAATGCTCCTGTGCACTGTTTGAGCATACTGGACAGTGTGTATCATAGTGCTTTGCGATTTATAACAAACTGTCGACCTCTTACTCATCATTGTTTGTTATACACAAAAGTGAATTGGACTTTGTTGCAGGCACGACGTTTTGCACATTGGTATGTTTTTATTTACAAAGCACTAATTGGGAATTTGCCTAATTATTTATGTTGTCTTCTGAATAGAAGGCAAAGTCTGCTCAGTCTTCGTTCGAGTGAGTTTTTGCAACTTGCTGTTCCTAGAGCTCGAACAGAGCTAGGAAAGACTGCTTTTAGTTTTGCTGCTCCATACACATGGAACCGGTTACAGGCTGATATAAAAATCAAGGACCTTGTTTCTTTGAACAGATTTAAGACTCTGATAAAATCAGTCAGGTCCAGATCATCTGTGTGTGCGTGTTTTAATAAATTTTATGTGAGATTTTGAATGTATCTTGAATGTTGTAATTTGTGCTGCTGCTCGGTCTCTCTTGGCCAGGTCTCTCTTGTAAAAGGGATCTTGTATCTCAAGGGACTAACCTGGTTAAATAAAGGCAAATAAAAAAATAAAAAAATATTACCTTTGATCCATGTGATGTGTAATGAAGTTTAGATTATATTGTGGCAGTAATTTGATTTAATGGTTATACACGTTTTTGCTTTTAATATTTTTCAGAAGTTCACATTATAAAGCGTTTGGATGGAGAAATGCCCAATGTTGCCATGCTAAGAGTGTCAGAGGTCTATAAGAAGTTTTAGTCCTGTAATTGCCCCTCTGGTTACAACAATGGGCATGTGAACTGCAGTCCCATTAGTTGAATGTGCTTTTGGGCCTGTAGAGGCAGGGAGTGTGGTTTCATTCCATCATAAGCCAGCAGCAGTGAGAGAAATTGTGAACATCCCAGGCGCCCCCACTGAAGCACGCCTTGCTATCCAAAACTATAGGCTGGGACGATGAGAATGTGCGTATGTTTTGTGAGAAGAGGAAGAAGTGCATGTTAAGTCCCTGGAAGTGTGATTGAGCATGGGCCAGAGGATTGAAGCTGCAACACAGGAGCAGAGTTGATGTGAAGAATGGCATGGTCTGAGAAAGATGAGAGTAACATGTACAGCAGGCATGTGAAACATAGGGCCCGCGGGCCGGACCCGTCCCGTTGGATTATTTAATACGGCCCGGCATAAATTTCTGAGTATGTCAAAAAATGAAGCAAGTCTCTAGCTCATTTCTATCAAAAGTTGTGATTTTTAAAAAATGAATACAAATCAAATGCTCTCTCTGGTCGCTAGAGGGCAGTAAATGACAGCATGCAGCACTGACACGAGTTAAAGCTTCAGTCAAAGGATGCAATTCCGCTATGAAGCGATTCTGCTATGAAGGATAAATTTGGGTCCGTGGAAATGAATACGTTTTATCAATATCTCGTGCCAGGTTACCCCAAATTAACAGCCATGGCTGCATAAGTTCTATCCATGTTTGGGACTACTTATCTTTGTGAACAGGTGTTCTCTGTAATGAACAATAATAAAACAAAGCAGCGCTCAAGGTTAACAAATAAACACTTGAATGACATTGTTAAATGTGCTGCTACTCAGGATTTGACACCTAATATCGATGCACTTGTGAAGGCAAAAAGATGCCAAGTTACAGGAGCCAGCAGCAGCAAGTAGACTGCAGGAATGCAGTGAGAGAGAGAGAAAAAAAGTGTGATGACACGAAATTTGTTTGCACTCATGAATACAGATCATTAAAAATAAGATTCATCTGGTTTCATATTAAAGATAATTAATATTGTGCAGTATGTTCTCAGCTTCAGTAGGCCCAGCCTAGTAGTTTGATCTGATGTAGTCTAATTTTATTACCCATGCACTGCTATAACTTTTATTTGTATTTCTTTTTTTATTTATTTCAAAGCAGTATGACTATTAAGGCGAAAATATTTTTTTCATAGCTCCCACTTGAGTTTGTTAATGTGGTGAGTTGCTTCAGGTATAAAACTGCATTCACTCAACTGTTAAAATAAACCAGTTGTTAACACATTCACCGTCAAACATGAAAATCTTTTTTTTTTCATTGTTTTAATGTGTTGTGCTTAGAAAAGATCCCTTTTCATCCATGATTATAATATGTAGGGTAGGCTAAAAATGTAGGCTGAATGATAAAGCATAGTACTGAAAAATAAAGCTAAATATTTGGAGTTGATTTGTAGTTACTGATCCGGCTCACCTGAGAACAGAAGGTCTGGATCCGGCCCCACAGCCAAACTGAGTTTGACATGCCTGATCTACACGTTTCCATGAGGCAAACCATGTTCGAGGACATACTTCTGCAGAGAATTTGGCAGAGAGAATCTACAGGGGAACTGTCCAGACCAAGGACATGAGGGGAGGAATTCATATGGAGCCAGTTGCAGTTCAAGAGTACTGCATTCTGAAAAATGTGAATTATTCACCATGTGGGTTTGTCATTCACCCTGATGCTCCATGGCTGGGTTGTTCCCCTGATGGAGTAATCTTCGATCCCTCTGAGAATCCACCATTTGGACTCTTAGAAGTCAAATGCCCCAACATTCAGAGTTATGTGGACTGCCCCTATCTGAAAATGTCAAGCAGTGCTTTGAAACTTCGGAGGCAACACAAGTACTGCTGGCAAGTTCAGGGACAGATCCTCTTGACTGGTTTAGAATGGTGTGATTTTGTTGTGTGTGCTCAGGAGGACACACTAGTTGAGCGAGTTTACAAAAATCAAAAAGTGATGCACACCATTAGAGAAAAAGCGGATCATTTTTTCTTTTACCATTACATACAAAAGTGTTTGCAGTAAAACATAAATACAATGATTACCTGTATAGTGTCAGATTAATTATCTGTTGTTCATTAAGAAGTGATTTGTTTGTTTTTTCTGTCAATGGATTAATTCCACTGTTTTTATGTCTTCCTTTAAGTGCAGACATAAAAAAAATATGAGAAGGATTTTTGATTCTCCAAGCCAAGGTTTATTACAGCAGGTTATTAAGACCAGTAATAATAAAGCATCAAAACATATTTACATATTTTCGATATTTAAATGCATACATTATAAAATTTGCTCCATGTCTTTACAAGTGGTCCATTCTGATAGTTCACAAGCAGACAAGATACAGTAAATAGCTGATTTATGCTGCCTGAAATAGACATGGGGATGACGGTGTCAAACAATTTGTGCTCCTTTACTTGTCGGATGCACCGTTCAACATGTACCCTGAGCCTGGCTACGGACTGTGTGTGTTTTACGTCATGTGCAGACATTCGTGTGCACCTTTTCAGGAAAACTGGCCTGTGGATCTTACATGGTACAAGATCGTCTACCAGGAAGCCCTTATCCACCATTATTGCCATGTCATGGGTAAGTAGAGGAATAATTCCTGACTGTCTGAACATCTCCCTGTCACTAATAGACCCAGCATAGAGTCCAGACACAAAGGTTATGGCACTATGGGGTGCCATTCCAATTAAGAAAGTAGGTTTGGAGTTGGTGACCCGTATCATCTGATGTGTTGCAGGTTCAATCAGTTCCCAGAAGGCCATCAGGTGGTTGTAGGTTGCAAACCTGCAAAGACAGTAGATGGATTATTAAGATACACTGATCAAAAACGAATCAGTCATATCCAGTATTTTTGTTCAGAAGCTCATCTTTTTAGATCATTTTAACTCTATTGTGCACACATTCCAGGCGGACATTTTAAAAATTCCTCAGATTCCCGACATAGTCCACTATAAAACTAGATATCTCAGGTTGTACATATAGGGAAATGATAATTCATGGCTCAAACTGAAGTAGACAGTTGGGGGAACATATTGATTCACTTCAATACCATATTCCTTGGTTTGTTTTATTTTAGAACCTCTATTACAGATGCTAATATGCCAGGAATGTCAGACAGGGTTCCCACACCTTGGTTAACATAAAATTCAAGGACCTTTCAATGACTTTCCAGGACCAACTTCCTCAAATTCAAGGACAGCACCTGCCAGCATTTACCTACTCTTACCCCTGAATATGTTATCAAAAAACGATGTTAATACAACGCAAATTCAAAAGACTGAATGTCATTTCAAGCCATGCATCCTGAAATTTTCTGTGCATGACTGGCAATTTAGCAATGCACATCTGAGATGACGACATTCACGTAAAATGGCTATAGTTGTTGAAGGATCAACAACTACCTACAGGAAACACTTGCTTTCGGTGCTGAACAAACAAACAAATTTCTCTACAGGAGAATGACCAAACTTTGCCAAGTAAAAGTCAGCATAGGCCCTGTAGAATCAATGTAATTTTAAATGAACTTGTGCTGGCAAAATAATGACACGTTGACAGTAGACAAATAATAATAATAATAACAATAATACACATATGCATATACACATACAGTACATACATAAAACAGAGGAGCAAAGCCATATAATGAGATTAGAACTATAGATTTCTAGAGAAATCTGGCGTGAGATGATTCTAGCATAGTTTTTAAATCTACTTAATAAAGAATAATATTCATTCATAAAGAGAACAGCCTTTTAACCACTCCACTTATGGTAGTGAATTTATGGAATCAGAGAAATTCGAACTGAAGTATAATGGTATCAAAAGAAAGAAGTTTGAGATTAATCCAGTTTCTAGTGTCCATGCAAAAACTTTGTAAATATTGAGATGGAAAAACATATGCTCCTGGGATTCATCTTCTGACTTAAAAAAGGTCCATTAATCCACATCAAGTTTAACTCTTCTTTCAAGAAGCATGGCTACAGGATATATCTTATTTATTATTTTGAAATGAGTCTCTTTTACTTTAGAAGACATGAGCCATTTGACAAGCCTTTGTGGTTTTATAATTTTTATTAGGATGTTTCTTGAAAGAATATCTATTATATCTTTTGTCTCATACCATCAGTGATAATCTTGTTATTACACTTGAACTCAACAGTCATTCACTTTTAACATGGGCATCGAAACAGTCAACTCTGAATATAAAATGTTAAAGGAATCACTTTGCAGACTTTCTTTAAATCTTTATAACAACTCATATCAGATCATATTTTTTCAACAAAGGATGAGAAATTTAAAACATCATGGCAATCTTTTTCATAGCAATCTTTTGTAAATATTGACTTCCTTACCAACTGTGCCCTATTATTCTGTGACCGCGGTCTTCATCCATGTGAAATTTCAAACCCTCTAAAATATTCAAGGACCGTCAAGGACGGCTGTCTTTTATGCCTGTTTTCAAAAACTTTCCAGGGCCTTGAACTTATTTTTTCAGATTCACAAACTTTCAAGGATTTCAAGGACCCGTGGGAACCCTGTATGATATGATATTTATGTCCAATATAGTCCGACAGGCTATGCCAAGCTACCGTAGCCAACTCCGGTAGCATCCGACACGATACAGAGTACTCCAGCACTCAAAAGCTCCAATACTGTCTATAATCTAATGTTTAGTATTAGAATATATATTTTGTACAATATCGCTTATGAAAAATTATCAATTTTTACTCACGTGTACACTGAGTCGCGTCGTAGCGGGTGTACGGTCTCACTTCCGGGTTGGCGAAAATGCCGAAAATTGCTCATATATTCCATAAAAAGTTATCGGTTTATGTTCAAAAGTATCCACAATCAGAATAAAAACGAACAAAATAATCCACGACTGCTTCAGTTTCGCCGAATAGTGCGTTCTGGGGAGCTTGGCTTAGGTTAGCAAAGGTTAGCGGTTAGCTTATGTTGCTATGCTAGCGGACCCACATTGGAAATGAAGCGCGACTTTCCGAGGGCTCAATAAAAAAATATAATTGAGCAATCATGGCAAATGAGGGCTGGTTAGCTTCAGAAGGAAGTAAACTATTGGTTAGAAGAGCTTCCAATCACTTGTAAGGCTCCGGCTTGTCTCTGTGGACTGATCAAGTTGGTGCACTTGCAGTCAACACGAGCGAGTGTGGCCAGGGTTGGCAGGTCGTGCATAAATATCCCGGCCAAAGTCAGTGTAAAATGCGCCCGTCAGAAGCCAAAAGTAGCCCAAAGTGTTAGAGTGTTAAAATTGAGACTATTTAAGTATTATATCGCCATCGATTGTTATTGTTGACTTGTAACTCCCGCGGTGGGCCAAGTGAAAAGTAGCCCAAAAACGAAAAACTTTGAAGGAGTTTCAAACAAGCCCAATTTGGAGTGAAAACCGCGAATCTGGCAACCAGGTTTAGATGGTATGTGCAGTATATAAAGAGCTGCAAATTCATATATGTCTCGAGGACGGTATGCCAAAAAGTATATTAACCTAAATATATTTTAGGAAACAGAATAGTCCTATATTACATATATTCTAGTTCTACATTAACTGTTCAAACATTATTCCATTTTTCCCTGTGCAAAAATAAGATTTCGCTACCACAATGCATTACTATTTTGCATAAACCAATCAGCTTCAAGTCGGCATATGACGCCCGCTGACGTTTCTAGGAAGTAAACAGGAAACTAACGAGCTAACTGTGAATGTCTTTGGACTGGCTTGATCAAATTTGACAATTAAGCCATCTTTTTTTAGTTATATTGTGCTGCATCTAATAAAGTATGGTTAGCAAACGCTTCCTTGTATCCATGTTAACGTTAGTGATTGTATCAATAAATTTACCTTGACAGACCACAAGCTATTACTTACTATTGAGATGTTTGTTTTAGCTAGCTAACTATGAAGCTGCTGTGTAAGTAGCATATCATTACATTTTTATTTTTATTCATCTTCCCCCCTGCACAGTGTCAATGAAAAACAAGGTGACAGGAGAGGTCCGCGTGAGGGCAGTTTGTCATAGGTCTATGAGGAAAAGTGAAAAGCCACATGACTTGAGAGTAGGATCAATGGTTACACACACACACACAAGTGTTTGTGTATATATGTATGTATGTATGTATGTATGTACAAACATGCACTAATCAGTCATAACAATTACTGTTTTTTCGCAAGATATTTAAATATGGCAGTCTGAACTAAAGAAGCAAAAGCAGCCTTAATCCTGTGGTCTTTGCTGAATAAGACTTCCAGGGACTTCACATACAGTTGTTCCTGTTCTGGCAAAACAAAATATCCTGTTCTCACTCAACAAAATATTGGGCGCAGTGGGGGGCGCAAAATTATTCTCATCTATTAATGGGGGGCACGGCAGAAAACGTTTGGGAACCACTCCTTTAATGTATAAGTGTATAGAAGTGTATAACCACTACATCAGATTACTGCCATAATATAAGCAAAGCTGATTAAATATTGAAGGTGTGGTCATCTCCAATCACACCCTTCACTAATCACATTGACTAAATCTATAGCATCAATAAAACATGGTATTTGGTGCCCAAGCTTTTGCATGTGCCTACATATTTTATCTCTCTACCTTCAGTGAATTAAAGTGGATGTGTACAGTCAACTAATTTGGGAAACTTTACCTGACTTATTTATTTTTGCTCAATTACTGCTGTTCAATAAAATGTTAACAGATATTTTAATATATTTTTTCTCCTTAGATGGTGTTAAAACACTCGAGCCCTGTCATTTTGGTGAGCACCCATTGCTCCTGTGTGGCAGGATGTGCCCTGTGCAATCATTTGGTTGCCCTTCTTTATCAGACTGCACACTATTCTCAGCTAGATATTCCTGCTGTACCCCCAGTCCAAAGCTGCACAGACACCGAGCAGCGAGTTACCTAGCATGTCAGTTTGTATGTCACATGTATGTTCATCCATATGTAGCCACCATTAAAACAGTGCTAAATGTGTCCCTACTTTTAGGGTGTGAAGCCGGGACCCGTTGGAGAAATGGAGGTTCGAAAACCAAGGAATTCAACTGCTGACTGTGTGAGGTTATATATATATATATATATATATATATATATAAGTTATCTTTTAAACCTTATATTCAACATCTAATTAAAAAGCTTAGACTCTTGTTAGGTTTTTATTATAGAAATAAATCTTGTTTTTCTTTTATTGTAAAAAAGAAGTTAGTTGAAGCAACGTTCATGCCTGTATTAGATTATGGAGATATTTTGTATATGAATGCTCCTGTGCACTGTTTGAGCATACTGGACAGTGTGTATCATAGTGCTTTGCGATTTATAACAAACTGTCGACCTCTTACTCATCATTGTTTGTTATACACAAAAGTGAATTGGACTTTGTTGCAGGCACGACGTTTTGCACATTGGTATGTTTTTATTTACAAAGCACTAATTGGGAATTTGCCTAATTATTTATGTTGTCTTCTGAATAGAAGGCAAAGTCTGCTCAGTCTTCGTTCGAGTGAGTTTTTGCAACTTGCTGTTCCTAGAGCTCGAACAGAGCTAGGAAAGACTGCTTTTAGTTTTGCTGCTCCATACACATGGAACCGGTTACAGGCTGATATAAAAATCAAGGACCTTGTTTCTTTGAACAGATTTAAGACTCTGATAAAATCAGTCAGGTCCAGATCATCTGTGTGTGCGTGTTTTAATAAATTTTATGTGAGATTTTGAATGTATCTTGAATGTTGTAATTTGTGCTGCTGCTCGGTCTCTCTTGGCCAGGTCTCTCTTGTAAAAGGGATCTTGTATCTCAAGGGACTAACCTGGTTAAATAAAGGCAAATAAAAAAATAAAAAAATATTACCTTTGATCCATGTGATGTGTAATGAAGTTTAGATTATATTGTGGCAGTAATTTGATTTAATGGTTATACACGTTTTTGCTTTTAATATTTTTCAGAAGTTCACATTATAAAGCGTTTGGATGGAGAAATGCCCAATGTTGCCATGCTAAGAGTGTCAGAGGTCTATAAGAAGTTTTAGTCCTGTAATTGCCCCTCTGGTTACAACAATGGGCATGTGAACTGCAGTCCCATTAGTTGAATGTGCTTTTGGGCCTGTAGAGGCAGGGAGTGTGGTTTCATTCCATCATAAGCCAGCAGCAGTGAGAGAAATTGTGAACATCCCAGGTGCCCCCACTGAAGCACGCCTTGCTATCCAAAACTATAGGCTGGGACGATGAGAATGTGCGTATGTTTTGTGAGAAGAGGAAGAAGTGCATGTTAAGTCCCTGGAAGTGTGATTGAGCATGGGCCAGAGGATTGAAGCTGCAACACAGGAGCAGAGTTGATGTGAAGAATGGCATGGTCTGAGAAAGATGAGAGTAACATGTACAGCAGGCATGTGAAACATAGGGCCCGCGGGCCGGACCCGTCCCGTTGGATTATTTAATACGGCCCGGCATAAATTTCTGAGTATGTCAAAAAATGAAGCAAGTCTCTAGCTCATTTCTATCAAAAGTTGTGATTTTTAAAAAATGAATACAAATCAAATGCTCTCTCTGGTCGCTAGAGGGCAGTAAATGACAGCATGCAGCACTGACACGAGTTAAAGCTTCAGTCAAAGGATGCAATTCCGCTATGAAGCGATTCTGCTATGAAGGATAAATTTGGGTCCGTGGAAATGAATACGTTTTATCAATATCTCGTGCCAGGTTACCCCAAATTAACAGCCATGGCTGCATAAGTTCTATCCATGTTTGGGACTACTTATCTTTGTGAACAGGTGTTCTCTGTAATGAACAATAATAAAACAAAGCAGCGCTCAAGGTTAACAAATAAACACTTGAATGACATTGTTAAATGTGCTGCTACTCAGGATTTGACACCTAATATCGATGCACTTGTGAAGGCAAAAAGATGCCAAGTTACAGGAGCCAGCAGCAGCAAGTAGACTGCAGGAATGCAGTGAGAGAGAGAGAAAAAAAGTGTGATGACACGAAATTTGTTTGCACTCATGAATACAGATCATTAAAAATAAGATTCATCTGGTTTCATATTAAAGATAATTAATATTGTGCAGTATGTTCTCAGCTTCAGTAGGCCCAGCCTAGTAGTTTGATCTGATGTAGTCTAATTTTATTACCCATGCACTGCTATAACTTTTATTTGTATTTCTTTTTTTATTTATTTCAAAGCAGTATGACTATTAAGGCGAAAATATTTTTTTCATAGCTCCCACTTGAGTTTGTTAATGTGGTGAGTTGCTTCAGGTATAAAACTGCATTCACTCAACTGTTAAAATAAACCAGTTGTTAACACATTCACCGTCAAACATGAAAATCTTTTTTTTTTCATTGTTTTAATGTGTTGTGCTTAGAAAAGATCCCTTTTCATCCATGATTATAATATGTAGGGTAGGCTAAAAATGTAGGCTGAATGATAAAGCATAGTACTGAAAAATAAAGCTAAATATTTGGAGTTGATTTGTAGTTACTGATCCGGCTCACCTGAGAACAGAAGGTCTGGATCCGGCCCCACAGCCAAACTGAGTTTGACATGCCTGATCTACACGTTTCCATGAGGCAAACCATGTTCGAGGACATACTTCTGCAGAGAATTTGGCAGAGAGAATCTACAGGGGAACTGTCCAGACCAAGGACATGAGGGGAGGAATTCATATGGAGCCAGTTGCAGTTCAAGAGTACTGCATTCTGAAAAATGTGAATTATTCACCATGTGGGTTTGTCATTCACCCTGATGCTCCATGGCTGGGTTGTTCCCCTGATGGAGTAATCTTCGATCCCTCTGAGAATCCACCATTTGGACTCTTAGAAGTCAAATGCCCCAACATTCAGAGTTATGTGGACTGCCCCTATCTGAAAATGTCAAGCAGTGCTTTGAAACTTCGGAGGCAACACAAGTACTGCTGGCAAGTTCAGGGACAGATCCTCTTGACTGGTTTAGAATGGTGTGATTTTGTTGTGTGTGCTCAGGAGGACACACTAGTTGAGCGAGTTTACAAAAATCAAAAAGTGATGCACACCATTAGAGAAAAAGCGGATCATTTTTTCTTTTACCATTACATACAAAAGTGTTTGCAGTAAAACATAAATACAATGATTACCTGTATAGTGTCAGATTAATTATCTGTTGTTCATTAAGAAGTGATTTGTTTGTTTTTTCTGTCAATGGATTAATTCCACTGTTTTTATGTCTTCCTTTAAGTGCAGACATAAAAAAAATATGAGAAGGATTTTTGATTCTCCAAGCCAAGGTTTATTACAGCAGGTTATTAAGACCAGTAATAATAAAGCATCAAAACATATTTACATATTTTCGATATTTAAATGCATACATTCTAAAATTTGCTCCATGTCTTTACAAGTGGTCCATTCTGATAGTTCACAAGCAGACAAGATACAGTAAATAGCTGATTTATGCTGCCTGAAATAGACATGGGGATGACGGTGTCAAACAATTTGTGCTCCTTTACTTGTCGGATGCACCGTTCAACATGTACCCTGAGCCTGGCTACGGACTGTGTGTGTTTTACGTCATGTGCAGACATTCGTGTGCACCTTTTCAGGAAAACTGGCCTGTGGATCTTACATGGTACAAGATCGTCTACCAGGAAGCCCTTATCCACCATTATTGCCATGTCATGGGTAAGTAGAGGAATAATTCCTGACTGTCTGAACATCTCCCTGTCACTAATAGACCCAGCATAGAGTCCAGACACAAAGGTTATGGCACTATGGGGTGCCATTCCAATTAAGAAAGTAGGTTTGGAGTTGGTGACCCGTATCATCTGATGTGTTGCAGGTTCAATCAGTTCCCAGAAGGCCATCAGGTGGTTGTAGGTTGCAAACCTGCAAAGACAGTAGATGGATTATTAAGATACACTGATCAAAAACGAATCAGTCATATCCAGTATTTTTGTTCAGAAGCTCATCTTTTTAGATCATTTTAACTCTATTGTGCACACATTCCAGGCGGACATTTTAAAAATTCCTCAGATTCCCGACATAGTCCACTATAAAACTAGATATCTCAGGTTGTACATATAGGGAAATGATAATTCATGGCTCAAACTGAAGTAGACAGTTGGGGGAACATATTGATTCACTTCAATACCATATTCCTTGGTTTGTTTTATTTTAGAACCTCTATTACAGATGCTAATATGCCAGGAATGTCAGACAGGGTTCCCACACCTTGGTTAACATAAAATTCAAGGACCTTTCAATGACTTTCCAGGACCAACTTCCTCAAATTCAAGGACAGCACCTGCCAGCATTTACCTACTCTTACCCCTGAATATGTTATCAAAAAACGATGTTAATACAACGCAAATTCAAAAGACTGAATGTCATTTCAAGCCATGCATCCTGAAATTTTCTGTGCATGACTGGCAATTTAGCAATGCACATCTGAGATGACGACATTCACGTAAAATGGCTATAGTTGTTGAAGGATCAACAACTACCTACAGGAAACACTTGCTTTCGGTGCTGAACAAACAAACAAATTTCTCTACAGGAGAATGACCAAACTTTGCCAAGTAAAAGTCAGCATAGGCCCTGTAGAATCAATGTAATTTTAAATGAACTTGTGCTGGCAAAATAATGACACGTTGACAGTAGACAAATAATAATAATAATAACAATAATACACATATGCATATACACATACAGTACATACATAAAACAGAGGAGCAAAGCCATATAATGAGATTAGAACTATAGATTTCTAGAGAAATCTGGCGTGAGATGATTCTAGCATAGTTTTTAAATCTACTTAATAAAGAATAATATTCATTCATAAAGAGAACAGCCTTTTAACCACTCCACCTATGGTAGTGAATTTATGGAATCAGAGAAATTCGAACTGAAGTATAATGGTATCAAAAGAAAGAAGTTTGAGATTAATCCAGTTTCTAGTGTCCATGCAAAAACTTTGTAAATATTGAGATGGAAAAACATATGCTCCTGGGATTCATCTTCTGACTTAAAAAAGGTCCATTAATCCACATCAAGTTTAACTCTTCTTTCAAGAAACATGGCTACAGGATATATCTTATTTATTATTTTGAAATGAGTCTCTTTTACTTTAGAAGACATGAGCCATTTGACAAGCCTTTGTGGTTTTATAATTTTTATTAGGATGTTTCTTGAAAGAATATCTATTATATCTTTTGTCTCATACCATCAGTGATAATCTTGTTATTACACTTGAACTCAACAGTCATTCACTTTTAACATGGGCATCGAAACAGTCAACTCTGAATATAAAATGTTAAAGGAATCACTTTGCAGACTTTCTTTAAATCTTTATAACAACTCATATCAGATCATATTTTTTCAACAAAGGATGAGAAATTTAAAACATCATGGCAATCTTTTTCATAGCAATCTTTTGTAAATATTGACTTCCTTACCAACTGTGCCCTATTATTCTGTGACCGCGGTCTTCATCCATGTGAAATTTCAAACCCTCTAAAATATTCAAGGACCGTCAAGGACGGCTGTCTTTTATGCCTGTTTTCAAAAACTTTCCAGGGCCTTGAACTTATTTTTTCAGATTCACAAACTTTCAAGGATTTCAAGGACCCGTGGGAACCCTGTATGATATGATATTTATGTCCAATATAGTCCGACAGGCTATGCCAAGCTACCGTAGCCAACTCCGGTAGCATCCGACACGATACAGAGTACTCCAGCACTCAAAAGCTCCAATACTGTCTATAATCTAATGTTTAGTATTAGAATATATATTTTGTACAATATCGCTTATGAAAAATTATCAATTTTTACTCACGTGTACACTGAGTCGCGTCGTAGCGGGTGTACGGTCTCACTTCCGGGTTGGCGAAAATGCCGAAAATTGCTCATATATTCCATAAAAAGTTATCGGTTTATGTTCAAAAGTAATCACAATCAGAATAAAAACGAACAAAATAATCCACGACTGCTTCAGTTTCGCCGAATAGTGCGTTCTGGGGAGCTTGGCTTAGGTTAGCAAAGGTTAGCGGTTAGCTTATGTTGCTATGCTAGCGGACCCACATTGGAAATGAAGCGCGACTTTCCGAGGGCTCAATAAAAAAATATAATTGAGCAATCATGGCAAATGAGGGCTGGTTAGCTTCAGAAGGAAGTAAACTATTGGTTAGAAGAGCTTCCAATCACTTGTAAGGCTCCGGCTTGTCTCTGTGGACTGATCAAGTTGGTGCACTTGCAGTCAACACGAGCGAGTGTGGCCAGGGTTGGCAGGTCGTGCATAAATATCCCGGCCAAAGTCAGTGTAAAATGCGCCCGTCAGAAGCCAAAAGTAGCCCAAAGTGTTAGAGTGTTAAAATTGAGACTATTTAAGTATTATATCGCCATCGATTGTTATTGTTGACTTGTAACTCCCGCGGTGGGCCAAGTGAAAAGTAGCCCAAAAACGAAAAACTTTGAAGGAGTTTCAAACAAGCCCAATTTGGAGTGAAAACCGCGAATCTGGCAACCAGGTTTAGATGGTATGTGCAGTATATAAAGAGCTGCAAATTCATATATGTCTCGAGGACGGTATGCCAAAAAGTATATTAACCTAAATATATTTTAGGAAACAGAATAGTCCTATATTACATATATTCTAGTTCTACATTAACTGTTCAAACATTATTCCATTTTTCCCTGTGCAAAAATAAGATTTCGCTACCACAATGCATTACTATTTTGCATAAACCAATCAGCTTCAAGTCGGCATATGACGCCCGCTGACGTTTCTAGGAAGTAAACAGGAAACTAACGAGCTAACTGTGAATGTCTTTGGACTGGCTTGATCAAATTTGACAATTAAGCCATCTTTTTTTAGTTATATTGTGCTGCATCTAATAAAGTATGGTTAGCAAACGCTTCCTTGTATCCATGTTAACGTTAGTGATTGTATCAATAAATTTACCTTGACAGACCACAAGCTATTACTTACTATTGAGATGTTTGTTTTAGCTAGCTAACTATGAAGCTGCTGTGTAAGTAGCATATCATTACATTTTTATTTTTATTCATCTTCCCCCCTGCACAGTGTCAATGAAAAACAAGGTGACAGGAGAGGTCCGCGTGAGGGCAGTTTGTCATAGGTCTATGAGGAAAAGTGAAAAGCCACATGACTTGAGAGTAGGATCAATGGTTACACACACACACACACAAGTGTTTGTGTATATATGTATGTATGTATGTATGTATGTACAAACATGCACTAATCAGTCATAACAATTACTGTTTTTTCGCAAGATATTTAAATATGGCAGTCTGAACTAAAGAAGCAAAAGCAGCCTTAATCCTGTGGTCTTTGCTGAATAAGACTTCCAGGGACTTCACATACAGTTGTTCCTGTTCTGGCAAAACAAAATATCCTGTTCTCACTCAACAAAATATTGGGCGCAGTGGGGGGCGCAAAATTATTCTCATCTATTAATGGGGGGCACGGCAGAAAACGTTTGGGAACCACTCCTTTAATGTATAAGTGTATAGAAGTGTATAACCACTACATCAGATTACTGCCATAATATAAGCAAAGCTGATTAAATATTGAAGGTGTGGTCATCTCCAATCACACCCTTCACTAATCACATTGACTAAATCTATAGCATCAATAAAACATGGTATTTGGTGCCCAAGCTTTTGCATGTGCCTACATATTTTATCTCTCTACCTTCAGTGAATTAAAGTGGATGTGTACAGTCAACTAATTTGGGAAACTTTACCTGACTTATTTATTTTTGCTCAATTACTGCTGTTCAATAAAATGTTAACAGATATTTTAATATATTTTTTCTCCTTAGATGGTGTTAAAACACTCGAGCCCTGTCATTTTGGTGAGCACCCATTGCTCCTGTGTGGCAGGATGTGCCCTGTGCAATCATTTGGTTGCCCTTCTTTATCAGACTGCACACTATTCTCAGCTAGATATTCCTGCTGTACCCCCAGTCCAAAGCTGCACAGACACCGAGCAGCGAGTTACCTAGCATGTCAGTTTGTATGTCACATGTATGTTCATCCATATGTAGCCACCATTAAAACAGTGCTAAATGTGTCCCTACTTTTAGGGTGTGAAGCCGGGACCCGTTGGAGAAATGGAGGTTCGAAAACCAAGGAATTCAACTGCTGACTGTGTGAGGTTATATATATATATATATATATATATATATATATATATATATATATATATATATATATATATATATATAAGTTATCTTTTAAACCTTATATTCAACATCTAATTAAAAAGCTTAGACTCTTGTTAGGTTTTTATTATAGAAATAAATCTTGTTTTTCTTTTATTGTAAAAAAGAAGTTAGTTGAAGCAACGTTCATGCCTGTATTAGATTATGGAGATATTTTGTATATGAATGCTCCTGTGCACTGTTTGAGCATACTGGACAGTGTGTATCATAGTGCTTTGCGATTTATAACAAACTGTCGACCTCTTACTCATCATTGTTTGTTATACACAAAAGTGAATTGGACTTTGTTGCAGGCACGACGTTTTGCACATTGGTATGTTTTTATTTACAAAGCACTAATTGGGAATTTGCCTAATTATTTATGTTGTCTTCTGAATAGAAGGCAAAGTCTGCTCAGTCTTCGTTCGAGTGAGTTTTTGCAACTTGCTGTTCCTAGAGCTCGAACAGAGCTAGGAAAGACTGCTTTTAGTTTTGCTGCTCCATACTAGGGATGCAAATGATTAATCGACTTTCGATTAATTGTCGATCAAGAGGTTAGTCGATCAAAATGTATTAATCACGATTAATCGTTAGAGCGCGCTACTGTAGTAACTTGAACAGAGCGTAAGAACGAGAAGTGAACACGTGTCGCGAAAGACCAGAGTGGAAAACAAAATGAAGCGGGCGAAAAGACGTGCGGTGTGGGACCACTTTGAAGCGGGTTCGGGAAACAAGACAGAAACTGCGTAATCCAGAAAATCCCGAGGAGGGAAACTTTATTTTCCACGCAACTCAAACAATAGCACCGTTCTCTCTCCGCTCCCCCAGTGTCACTTAAAGGGCCAAGTGCCTGTCTGTTAGGGAATTCGCTGCGAGGAGTAGTAGTCGCTACAATTTCAACATTGTTAATTTAGGCAAAGAAGTCAAATATTCTCTGTGTAATGCGGTATTGAAGTACAACAGTTCCACTAGCTCACTCAATTATCATTTGAACACCGTGCAGCTGTCCTGCATATCACCACTGCACCTGGTCAACCTAAAATCACAGCTACACTGGGAAGGCGTTTTCGAAGCTCGCTACGAAAAAAGAAGAGTGAGCTAAAAACAAAGCTAGCTACTGCTACTGCTGTAGCCCTTACAACAGATTGTTGGACGGCTCTAACAACAGAAAGTTACATTACCGTGACGTGCCACTACACTGACGAGAACTGGCAGCTAAAATCTGCAGTGCTGATTACGACGAACACGTCGGATAGACACACCGCTGACAATTTAGCTGACAAGCTCAATGATGTTGTGGAGACTTGGGCACTCTCCGGTCGTGTTACAGCATGTGTTCACTACAACGCTAGAAACATTGTCCAAGCATAGGCTCAATAATATTCTGTTTGGCTCTCTATTTAATTTCTTCTTTTTTTTGTCTAATGTTTCAAATGCAAGAACGGAGCCAGTCCTTAATTTATTCCTTTTTAAATGAAAGAATGTATTTTGTTATACCATAAAAATTTCCTAATGCATAATTACTTGAGCAATATATCATATAATACAATATAATTATCATAATATAATATATACTTTTTGAACAAAGTGAACCATTTAGCTGATATTTTTAAAGGCCCTATTGAAACACTGAAATTCAGGTGAAAAACGCCGCTTATCGATTAATCGAAAGTCGATCGATAAGATCAATCAACTAACGATTAATGAATTAATCGATAATTTGCATCCCTACTCCATACACATGGAACCGGTTACAGGCTGATATAAAAATCAAGGACCTTGTTTCTTTGAACAGATTTAAGACTCTGATAAAATCAGTCAGGTCCAGATCATCTGTGTGTGCGTGTTTTAATAAATTTTATGTGAGATTTTGAATGTATCTTGAATGTTGTAATTTGTGCTGCTGCTCGGTCTCTCTTGGCCAGGTCTCTCTTGTAAAAGGGATCTTGTATCTCAAGGGACTAACCTGGTTAAATAAAGGCAAATAAAAAAATAAAAAAATATTACCTTTGATCCATGTGATGTGTAATGAAGTTTAGATTATATTGTGGCAGTAATTTGATTTAATGGTTATACACGTTTTTGCTTTTAATATTTTTCAGAAGTTCACATTATAAAGCGTTTGGATGGAGAAATGCCCAATGTTGCCATGCTAAGAGTGTCAGAGGTCTATAAGAAGTTTTAGTCCTGTAATTGCCCCTCTGGTTACAACAATGGGCATGTGAACTGCAGTCCCATTAGTTGAATGTGCTTTTGGGCCTGTAGAGGCAGGGAGTGTGGTTTCATTCCATCCATAAGCCAGGCAGGCAGTGAGAGAAATTGTGAACATCCCAGGTGCCCCCACTGAAGCACCCCTTGCTCTGTAGAGGCAGGGAGTGTGGTTTCATTCCATCATAAGCCAGCAGCAGTGAGAGAAATTGTGAACATCCCAGGTGCCCCCACTGAAGCACCCCTTGCTATCCAAAACTATAGGCTGGGACGATGAGAATGTGCGTATGTTTTGTGAGAAGAGGAAGAAGTGCATGTTAAGTCCCTGGAAGTGTGATTGAGCATGGGCCAGAGGATTGAAGCTGCAACACAGGAGCAGAGTTGATGTGAAGAATGGCATGGTCTGAGAAAGATGAGAGTAACATGTACAGCAGGCATGTGAAACATAGGGCCCGCGGGCCGGACCCGTCCCGTTGGATTATTTAATACGGCCCGGCATAAATTTCTGAGTATGTCAAAAAATGAAGCAAGTCTCTAGCTCATTTCTATCAAAAGTTGTGATTTTTAAAAAATGAATACAAATCAAATGCTCTCTCTGGTCGCTAGAGGGCAGTAAATGACAGCATGCAGCACTGACACGAGTTAAAGCTTCAGTCAAAGGATGCAATTCCGCTATTCTGCTATGAAGGATAAATTTGGGTCCGTGGAAATGAATACGTTTTATCAATATCTCGTGCCAGGTTACCCCAAATTAACAGCCATGGCTGCATAAGTTCTATCCATGTTTGGGACTACTTATCTTTGTGAACAGGTGTTCTCTGTAATGAACAATAATAAAACAAAGCAGCGCTCAAGGTTAACAAATAAACACTTGAATGACATTGTTAAATGTGCTGCTACTCAGGATTTGACACCTAATATCGATGCACTTGTGAAGGCAAAAAGATGCCAAGTTACAGGAGCCAGCAGCAGCAAGTAGACTGCAGGAATGCAGTGAGAGAGAAAAAAAGTGTGATGACACGAAATTTGTTTGCACTCATGAATACAGATCATTAAAAATAAGATTCATCTGGTTTCATATTAAAGATAATTAATATTGTGCAGTATGTTCTCAGCTTCAGTAGGCCCAGCCTAGTAGTTTGATCTGATGTAGTCTAATTTTATTACCCATGCACTGCTATAACTTTTATTTGTATTTCTTTTTTTATTTATTTCAAAGCAGTATGACTATTAAGGCGAAAATATTTTTTTCATAGCTCCCACTTGAGTTTGTTAATGTGGTGAGTTGCTTCAGGTATAAAACTGCATTCACTCAACTGTTAAAATAAACCAGTTGTTAACACATTCACCGTCAAACATGAAAATCTTTTTTTTTTCATTGTTTTAATGTGTTGTGCTTAGAAAAGATCCCTTTTCATCCATGATTATAATATGTAGGGTAGGCTAAAAATGTAGGCTGAATGATAAAGCATAGTACTGAAAAATAAAGCTAAATATTTGGAGTTGATTTGTAGTTACTGATCCGGCTCACCTGAGAACAGAAGGTCTGGATCCGGCCCCACAGCCAAACTGAGTTTGACATGCCTGATCTACACGTTTCCATGAGGCAAACCATGTTCGAGGACATACTTCTGCAGAGAATTTGGCAGAGAGAATCTACAGGGGAACTGTCCAGACCAAGGACATGAGGGGAGGAATTCATATGGAGCCAGTTGCAGTTCAAGAGTACTGCATTCTGAAAAATGTGAATTATTCACCATGTGGGTTTGTCATTCACCCTGATGCTCCATGGCTGGGTTGTTCCCCTGATGGAGTAATCTTCGATCCCTCTGAGAATCCACCATTTGGACTCTTAGAAGTCAAATGCCCCAACATTCAGAGTTATGTGGACTGCCCCTATCTGAAAATGTCAAGCGGTGCTTTGAAACTTCGGAGGCAACACAAGTACTGCTGGCAAGTTCAGGGACAGATCCTCTTGACTGGTTTAGAATGGTGTGATTTTGTTGTGTGTGCTCAGGAGGACACACTAGTTGAGCGAGTTTACAAAAATCAAGAAGTGATGCACACCATTAGAGAAAAAGCGGATCATTTTTTCTTTTACCATTACATACAAAAGTGTTTGCAGTAAAACATAAATACAATGATTACCTGTATAGTGTCAGATTAATTATCTGTTGTTCATTAAGAAGTGATTTGTTTGTTTTTTCTGTCAATGGATTAATTCCACTGTTTTTATGTCTTCCTTTAAGTGCAGACATAAAAAAAATATGAGAAGGATTTTTGATTCTCCAAGCCAAGGTTTATTACAGCAGGTTATTAAGACCAGTAATAATAAAGCATCAAAACATATTTACATATTTTCGATATTTAAATGCATACATTATAAAATTTGCTCCATGTCTTTACAAGTGGTCCATTCTGATAGTTCACAAGCAGACAAGATACAGTAAATAGCTGATTTATGCTGCCTGAAATAGACATGGGGATGACGGTGTCAAACAATTTGTGCTCCTTTACTTGTCGGATGCACCGTTCAACATGTACCCTGAGCCTGGCTACGGACTGTGTGTGTTTTACGTCATGTGCAGACATTCGTGTGCACCTTTTCAGGAAAACTGGCCTGTGGATCTTACATGGTACAAGATCGTCTACCAGGAAGCCCTTATCCACCATTATTGCCATGTCATGGGTAAGTAGAGGAATAATTCCTGACTGTCTGAACATCTCCCTGTCACTAATAGACCCAGCATAGAGTCCAGACACAAAGGTTATGGCACTATGGGGTGCCATTCCAATTAAGAAAGTAGGTTTGGAGTTGGTGACCCGTATCATCTGATGTGTTGCAGGTTCAATCAGTTCCCAGAAGGCCATCAGGTGGTTGTAGGTTGCAAACCTGCAAAGACAGTAGATGGATTATTAAGATACACTGATCAAAAACGAATCAGTCATATCCAGTATTTTTGTTCAGAAGCTCATCTTTTTAGATCATTTTAACTCTATTGTGCACACATTCCAGGCGGACATTTTAAAAATTCCTCAGATTCCCGACATAGTCCACTATAAAACTAGATATCTCAGGTTGTACATATAGGGAAATGATAATTCATGGCTCAAACTGAAGTAGACAGTTGGGGGAACATATTGATTCACTTCAATACCATATTCCTTGGTTTGTTTTATTTTAGAACCTCTATTACAGATGCTAATATGCCAGGAATGTCAGACAGGGTTCCCACACCTTGGTTAACATAAAATTCAAGGACCTTTCAATGACTTTCCAGGACCAACTTCCTCAAATTCAAGGACAGCACCTGCCAGCATTTACCTACTCTTACCCCTGAATATGTTATCAAAAAACGATGTTAATACAACGCAAATTCAAAAGACTGAATGTAATTTCAAGCCATGCATCCTGAAATTTTCTGTGCATGACTGGCAATTTAGCAATGCACATCTGAGATGACGACATTCACGTAAAATGGCTATAGTTGTTGAAGGATCAACAACTACCTACAGGAAACACTTGCTTTCGGTGCTGAACAAACAAACAAATTTCTCTACAGGAGAATGACCAAAGTCAGCATAGGCCCTGTAGAATCAATGTAATTTTAAATGAACTTGTGCTGGCAAAATAATGACACGTTGACAGTAGACAAATAATAATAATAATAACAATAATACACATATGCATATACACATACAGTACATACATAAAACAGAGGAGCAAAGCCATATAATGAGATTAGAACTATAGATTTCTAGAGAAATCTGGCGTGAGATGATTCTAGCATAGTTTTTAAATCTACTTAATAAAGAATAATATTCATTCATAAAGAGAACAGCCTTTTAACCACTCCACTTATGGTAGTGAATTTATGGAATCAGAGAAATTCGAACTGAAGTATAATGGTATCAAAAGAAAGAAGTTTGAGATTAATCCAGTTTCTAGTGTCCATGCAAAAACTTTGTAAATATTGAGATGGAAAAACATATGCTCCTGGGATTCATCTTCTGACTTAAAAAAGGTCCATTAATCCACATCAAGTTTAACTCTTCTTTCAAGAAACATGGCTACAGGATATATCTTATTTATTATTTTGAAATGAGTCTCTTTTACTTTAGAAGACATGAGCCATTTGACAAGCCTTTGTGGTTTTATAATTTTTATTAGGATGTTTCTTGAAAGAATATCTATTATATCTTTTGTCTCATACCATCAGTGATAATCTTGTTATTACACTTGAACTCAACAGTCATTCACTTTTAACATGGGCATCGAAACAGTCAACTCTGAATATAAAATGTTAAAGGAATCACTTTGCAGACTTTCTTTAAATCTTTATAACAACTCATATCAGATCATATTTTTTCAACAAAGGATGAGAAATTTAAAACATCATGGCAATCTTTTTCATAGCAATCTTTTGTAAATATTGACTTCCTTACCAACTGTGCCCTATTATTCTGTGACCGCGGTCTTCATCCATGTGAAATTTCAAACCCTCTAAAATATTCAAGGACCGTCAAGGACGGCTGTCTTTTATGCCTGTTTTCAAAAACTTTCCAGGGCCTTGAACTTATTTTTTCAGATTCACAAACTTTCAAGGATTTCAAGGACCCGTGGGAACCCTGTAGGCCTATGATATGATATTTATGTCCAATATAGTCCGACAGGCTATGCGAAGCTACCGTAGCCAACTCCGGTAGCATCCGACACGATACAGAGTACTCCAGCACTCAAAAGCTCCAATACTGTCTATAATCTAATGTTTAGTATTAGAATATATATTTTGTACAATATCGCTTATGAAAAATTATCAATTTTTACTCACGTGTACACTGAGTCGCGTCGTAGCGGGTGTACGGTCTCACTTCCGGGTTGGCGAAAATGCCGAAAATTGCTCATATATTCCATAAAAAGTTATCGGTTTATGTTCAAAAGTATCCACAATCAGAATAAAAACGAACAAAATAATCCACGACTGCTTCAGTTTCGCCGAATAGTGCGTTCTGGGGAGCTTGGCTTAGGTTAGCAAAGGTTAGCGGTTAGCTTATGTTGCTATGCTAGCGGACCCACATTGGAAATGAAGCGCGACTTTCCGAGGGCTCAATAAAAAAATATAATTGAGCAATCATGGCAAATGAGGGCTGGTTAGCTTCAGAAGGAAGTAAACTATTGGTTAGAAGAGCTTCCAATCACTTGTAAGGCTCCGGCTTGTCTCTGTGGACTGATCAAGTTGGTGCACTTGCAGTCAACACGAGCGAGTGTGGCCAGGGTTGGCAGGTCGTGCATAAATATCCCGGCCAAAGTCAGTGTAAAATGCGCCCGTCAGAAGCCAAAAGTAGCCCAAAGTGTTAGAGTGTTAAAATTGAGACTATTTAAGTATTATATCGCCATCGATTGTTATTGTTGACTTGTAACTCCCGCGGTGGGCCAAGTCAAAAGTAGCCCAAAAACGAAAAACTTTGAAGGAGTTTCAAACAAGCCCAATTTGGAGTGAAAACCGCGAATCTGGCAACCAGGTTTAGATGGTATGTGCAGTATATAAAGAGCTGCAAATTCATATATGTCTCGAGGACGGTATGCCAAAAAGTATATTAACCTAAATATATTATTAGGAAACAGAATAGTCCTATATTACATATATTCTAGTTCTACATTAACTGTTCAAACATTATTCCATTTTTCCCTGTGCAAAAATAAGATTTCGCTACCACAATGCATTACTATTTTGCATAAACCAATCAGCTTCAAGTCGGCATATGACGCCCGCTGACGTTTCTAGGAAGTAAACAGGAAACTAACGAGCTAACTGTGAATGTCTTTGGACTGGCTTGATCAAATTTGACAATTAAGCCATCTTTTTTTAGTTATATTGTGCTGCATCTAATAAAGTATGGTTAGCAAACGCTTCCTTGTATCCATGTTAACGTTAGTGATTGTATCAATAAATTTACCTTGACAGACCACAAGCTATTACTTACTATTGAGATGTTTGTTTTAGCTAGCTAACTATGAAGCTGCTGTGTAAGTAGCATATCATTACATTTTTATTTTTATTCATCTTCCCCCCTGCACAGTGTCAATGAAAAACAAGGTGACAGGAGAGGTCCGCGTGAGGGCAGTTTGTCATAGGTCTATGAGGAAAAGTGAAAAGCCACATGACTTGAGAGTAGGATCAATGGTTACACACACACACACACAAGTGTTTGTGTATATATGTATGTATGTATGTATGTATGTACAAACATGCACTAATCAGTCATAACAATTACTGTTTTTTCGCAAGATATTTAAATATGGCAGTCTGAACTAAAGAAGCAAAAGCAGCCTTAATCCTGTGGTCTTTGCTGAATAAGACTTCCAGGGACTTCACATACAGTTGTTCCTGTTCTGGCAAAACAAAATATCCTGTTCTCACTCAACAAAATATTGGGCGCAGTGGGGGGCGCAAAATTATTCTCATCTATTAATGGGGGGCACGGCAGAAAACGTTTGGGAACCACTCCTTTAATGTATAAGTGTATAGAAGTGTATAACCACTACATCAGATTACTGCCATAATATAAGCAAAGCTGATTAAATATTGAAGGTGTGGTCATCTCCAATCACACCCTTCACTAATCACATTGACTAAATCTATAGCATCAATAAAACATGGTATTTGGTGCCCAAGCTTTTGCATGTGCCTACATATTTTATCTCTCTACCTTCAGTGAATTAAAGTGGATGTGTACAGTCAACTAATTTGGGAAACTTTACCTGACTTATTTATTTTTGCTCAATTACTGCTGTTCAATAAAATGTTAACAGATATTTTAATATATTTTTTCTCCTTAGATGGTGTTAAAACACTCGAGCCCTGTCATTTTGGTGAGCACCCATTGCTCCTGTGTGGCAGGATGTGCCCTGTGCAATCATTTGGTTGCCCTTCTTTATCAGACTGCACACTATTCTCAGCTAGATATTCCTGCTGTACCCCCAGTCCAAAGCTGCACAGACACCGAGCAGCGAGTTACCTAGCATGTCAGTTTGTATGTCACATGTATGTTCATCCATATGTAGCCACCATTAAAACAGTGCTAAATGTGTCCCTACTTTTAGGGTGTGAAGCCGGGACCCGTTGGAGAAATGGAGGTTCGAAAACCAAGGAATTCAACTGCTGACTGTGTGAGGTTATATATATATATATATATATATATATATAAGTTATCTTTTAAACCTTATATTCAACATCTAATTAAAAAGCTTAGACTTTTGTTAGGTTTTTATTATAGAAATAAATCTTGTTTTTCTTTTATTGTAAAAAAGAAGTTAGTTGAAGCAACGTTCATGCCTGTATTAGATTATGGAGATATTTTGTATATGAATGCTCCTGTGCACTGTTTGAGCATACTGGACAGTGTGTATCATAGTGCTTTGCGATTTATAACAAACTGTCGACCTCTTACTCATCACTGTTTGTTATACACAAAAGTGAATTGGACTTTGTTGCAGGCACGACGTTTTGCACATTGGTATGTTTTTATTTACAAAGCACTAATTGGGAATTTGCCTAATTATTTATGTTGTCTTCTGAATAGAAGGCAAAGTCTGCTCAGTCTTCGTTCGAGTGAGTTTTTGCAACTTGCTGTTCCTAGAGCTCGAACAGAGCTAGGAAAGACTGCTTTTAGTTTTGCTGCTCCATACACATGGAACCGGTTACAGGCTGATATAAAAATCAAGGACCTTGTTTCTTTGAACAGATTTAAGACTCTGATAAAATCAGTCAGGTCCAGATCATCTGTGTGTGCGTGTTTTAATAAATTTTATGTGAGATTTTGAATGTATCTTGAATGTTGTAATTTGTGCTGCTGCTCGGTCTCTCTTGGCCAGGTCTCTCTTGTAAAAGGGATCTTGTATCTCAAGGGACTAACCTGGTTAAATAAAGGCAAATAAAAAAATAAAAAAATATTACCTTTGATCCATGTGATGTGTAATGAAGTTTAGATTATATTGTGGCAGTAATTTGATTTAATGGTTATACACGTTTTTGCTTTTAATATTTTTCAGAAGTTCACATTATAAAGCGTTTGGATGGAGAAATGCCCAATGTTGCCATGCTAAGAGTGTCAGAGGTCTATAAGAAGTTTTAGTCCTGTAATTGCCCCTCTGGTTACAACAATGGGCATGTGAACTGCAGTCCCATTAGTTGAATGTGCTTTTGGGCCTGTAGAGGCAGGGAGTGTGGTTTCATTCCATCATAAGCCAGCAGCAGTGAGAGAAATTGTGAACATCCCAGGTGCCCCCACTGAAGCACCCCTTGCTATCCAAAACTATAGGCTGGGACGATGAGAATGTGCGTATGTTTTGTGAGAAGAGGAAGAAGTGCATGTTAAGTCCCTGGAAGTGTGATTGAGCATGGGCCAGAGGATTGAAGCTGCAACACAGGAGCAGAGTTGATGTGAAGAATGGCATGGTCTGAGAAAGATGAGAGTAACATGTACAGCAGGCATGTGAAACATAGGGCCCGCGGGCCGGACCCGTCCCGTTGGATTATTTAATACGGCCCGGCATAAATTTCTGAGTATGTCAAAAAATGAAGCAAGTCTCTAGCTAATTTCTATCAAAAGTTGTGATTTTTAAAAAATGAATACAAATCAAATGCTCTCTCTGGTCGCTAGAGGGCAGTAAATGACAGCATGCAGCACTGACACGAGTTAAAGCTTCAGTCAAAGGATGCAATTCCGCTATGAAGCGATTCTGCTATGAAGGATAAATTTGGGTCCGTGGAAATGAATACGTTTTATCAATATCTCGTGCCAGGTTACCCCAAATTAACAGCCATGGCTGCATAAGTTCTATCCATGTTTGGGACTACTTATCTTTGTGAACAGGTGTTCTCTGTAATGAACAATAATAAAACAAAGCAGCGCTCAAGGTTAACAAATAAACACTTGAATGACATTGTTAAATGTGCTGCTACTCAGGATTTGACACCTAATATCGATGCACTTGTGAAGGCAAAAAGATGCCAAGTTACAGGAGCCAGCAGCAGCAAGTAGACTGCAGGAATGCAGTGAGAGAGAGAGAAAAAAAGTGTGATGACACGAAATTTGTTTGCACTCATGAATACAGATCATTAAAAATAAGATTCATCTGGTTTCATATTAAAGATAATTAATATTGTGCAGTATGTTCTCAGCTTCAGTAGGCCCAGCCTAGTAGTTTGATCTGATGTAGTCTAATTTTATTACCCATGCACTGCTATAACTTTTATTTGTATTTCTTTTTTTATTTATTTCAAAGCAGTATGACTATTAAGGCGAAAATATTTTTTTCATAGCTCCCACTTGAGTTTGTTAATGTGGTGAGTTGCTTCAGGTATAAAACTGCATTCACTCAACTGTTAAAATAAACCAGTTGTTAACACATTCACCGTCAAACATGAAAATCTTTTTTTTTTCATTGTTTTAATGTGTTGTGCTTAGAAAAGATCCCTTTTCATCCATGATTATAATATGTAGGGTAGGCTAAAAATGTAGGCTGAATGATAAAGCATAGTACTGAAAAATAAAGCTAAATATTTGGAGTTGATTTGTAGTTACTGATCCGGCTCACCTGAGAACAGAAGGTCTGGATCCGGCCCCACAGCCAAACTGAGTTTGACATGCCTGATCTACACGTTTCCATGAGGCAAACCATGTTCGAGGACATACTTCTGCAGAGAATTTGGCAGAGAGAATCTACAGGGGAACTGTCCAGACCAAGGACATGAGGGGAGGAATTCATATGGAGCCAGTTGCAGTTCAAGAGTACTGCATTCTGAAAAATGTGAATTATTCACCATGTGGGTTTGTCATTCACCCTGATGCTCCATGGCTGGGTTGTTCCCCTGATGGAGTAATCTTCGATCCCTCTGAGAATCCACCATTTGGACTCTTAGAAGTCAAATGCCCCAACATTCAGAGTTATGTGGACTGCCCCTATCTGAAAATGTCAAGCGGTGCTTTGAAACTTCGGAGGCAACACAAGTACTGCTGGCAAGTTCAGGGACAGATCCTCTTGACTGGTTTAGAATGGTGTGATTTTGTTGTGTGTGCTCAGGAGGACACACTAGTTGAGCGAGTTTACAAAAATCAAGAAGTGATGCACACCATTAGAGAAAAAGCGGATCATTTTTTCTTTTACCATTACATACAAAAGTGTTTGCAGTAAAACATAAATACAATGATTACCTGTATAGTGTCAGATTAATTATCTGTTGTTCATTAAGAAGTGATTTGTTTGTTTTTTCTGTCAATGGATTAATTCCACTGTTTTTATGTCTTCCTTTAAGTGCAGACATAAAAAAAATATGAGAAGGATTTTTGATTCTCCAAGCCAAGGTTTATTACAGCAGGTTATTAAGACCAGTAATAATAAAGCATCAAAACATATTTACATATTTTCGATATTTAAATGCATACATTATAAAATTTGCTCCATGTCTTTACAAGTGGTCCATTCTGATAGTTCACAAGCAGACAAGATACAGTAAATAGCTGATTTATGCTGCCTGAAATAGACATGGGGATGACGGTGTCAAACAATTTGTGCTCCTTTACTTGTCGGATGCACCGTTCAACATGTACCCTGAGCCTGGCTACGGACTGTGTGTGTTTTACGTCATGTGCAGACATTCGTGTGCACCTTTTCAGGAAAACTGGCCTGTGGATCTTACATGGTACAAGATCGTCTACCAGGAAGCCCTTATCCACCATTATTGCCATGTCATGGGTAAGTAGAGGAATAATTCCTGACTGTCTGAACATCTCCCTGTCACTAATAGACCCAGCATAGAGTCCAGACACAAAGGTTATGGCACTATGGGGTGCCATTCCAATTAAGAAAGTAGGTTTGGAGTTGGTGACCCGTATCATCTGATGTGTTGCAGGTTCAATCAGTTCCCAGAAGGCCATCAGGTGGTTGTAGGTTGCAAACCTGCAAAGACAGTAGATGGATTATTAAGATACACTGATCAAAAACGAATCAGTCATATCCAGTATTTTTGTTCAGAAGCTCATCTTTTTAGATCATTTTAACTCTATTGTGCACACATTCCAGGCGGACATTTTAAAAATTCCTCAGATTCCCGACATAGTCCACTATAAAACTAGATATCTCAGGTTGTACATATAGGGAAATGATAATTCATGGCTCAAACTGAAGTAGACAGTTGGGGGAACATATTGATTCACTTCAATACCATATTCCTTGGTTTGTTTTATTTTAGAACCTCTATTACAGATGCTAATATGCCAGGAATGTCAGACAGGGTTCCCACACCTTGGTTAACATAAAATTCAAGGACCTTTCAATGACTTTCCAGGACCAACTTCCTCAAATTCAAGGACAGCACCTGCCAGCATTTACCTACTCTTACCCCTGAATATGTTATCAAAAAACGATGTTAATACAACGCAAATTCAAAAGACTGAATGTAATTTCAAGCCATGCATCCTGAAATTTTCTGTGCATGACTGGCAATTTAGCAATGCACATCTGAGATGACGACATTCACGTAAAATGGCTATAGTTGTTGAAGGATCAACAACTACCTACAGGAAACACTTGCTTTCGGTGCTGAACAAACAAACAAATTTCTCTACAGGAGAATGACCAAAGTCAGCATAGGCCCTGTAGAATCAATGTAATTTTAAATGAACTTGTGCTGGCAAAATAATGACACGTTGACAGTAGACAAATAATAATAATAATAACAATAATACACATATGCATATACACATACAGTACATACATAAAACAGAGGAGCAAAGCCATATAATGAGATTAGAACTATAGATTTCTAGAGAAATCTGGCGTGAGATGATTCTAGCATAGTTTTTAAATCTACTTAATAAAGAATAATATTCATTCATAAAGAGAACAGCCTTTTAACCACTCCACTTATGGTAGTGAATTTATGGAATCAGAGAAATTCGAACTGAAGTATAATGGTATCAAAAGAAAGAAGTTTGAGATTAATCCAGTTTCTAGTGTCCATGCAAAAACTTTGTAAATATTGAGATGGAAAAACATATGCTCCTGGGATTCATCTTCTGACTTAAAAAAGGTCCATTAATCCACATCAAGTTTAACTCTTCTTTCAAGAAACATGGCTACAGGATATATCTTATTTATTATTTTGAAATGAGTCTCTTTTACTTTAGAAGACATGAGCCATTTGACAAGCCTTTGTGGTTTTATAATTTTTATTAGGATGTTTCTTGAAAGAATATCTATTATATCTTTTGTCTCATACCATCAGTGATAATCTTGTTATTACACTTGAACTCAACAGTCATTCACTTTTAACATGGGCATCGAAACAGTCAACTCTGAATATAAAATGTTAAAGGAATCACTTTGCAGACTTTCTTTAAATCTTTATAACAACTCATATCAGATCATATTTTTTCAACAAAGGATGAGAAATTTAAAACATCATGGCAATCTTTTTCATAGCAATCTTTTGTAAATATTGACTTCCTTACCAACTGTGCCCTATTATTCTGTGACCGCGGTCTTCATCCATGTGAAATTTCAAACCCTCTAAAATATTCAAGGACCGTCAAGGACGGCTGTCTTTTATGCCTGTTTTCAAAAACTTTCCAGGGCCTTGAACTTATTTTTTCAGATTCACAAACTTTCAAGGATTTCAAGGACCCGTGGGAACCCTGTAGGCCTATGATATGATATTTATGTCCAATATAGTCCGACAGGCTATGCCAAGCTACCGTAGCCAACTCCGGTAGCATCCGACACGATACAGAGTACTCCAGCACTCAAAAGCTCCAATACTGTCTATAATCTAATGTTTAGTATTAGAATATATATTTTGTACAATATCGCTTATGAAAAATTATCAATTTTTACTCACGTGTACACTGAGTCGCGTCGTAGCGGGTGTACGGTCTCACTTCCGGGTTGGCGAAAATGCCGAAAATTGCTCATATATTCCATAAAAAGTTATCGGTTTATGTTCAAAAGTATCCACAATCAGAATAAAAACGAACAAAATAATCCACGACTGCTTCAGTTTCGCCGAATAGTGCGTTCTGGGGAGCTTGGCTTAGGTTAGCAAAGGTTAGCGGTTAGCTTATGTTGCTATGCTAGCGGACCCACATTGGAAATGAAGCGCGACTTTCCGAGGGCTCAATAAAAAAATATAATTGAGCAATCATGGCAAATGAGGGCTGGTTAGCTTCAGAAGGAAGTAAACTATTGGTTAGAAGAGCTTCCAATCACTTGTAAGGCTCCGGCTTGTCTCTGTGGACTGATCAAGTTGGTGCACTTGCAGTCAACACGAGCGAGTGTGGCCAGGGTTGGCAGGTCGTGCATAAATATCCCGGCCAAAGTCAGTGTAAAATGCGCCCGTCAGAAGCCAAAAGTAGCCCAAAGTGTTAGAGTGTTAAAATTGAGACTATTTAAGTATTATATCGCCATCGATTGTTATTGTTGACTTGTAACTCCCGCGGTGGGCCAAGTCAAAAGTAGCCCAAAAACGAAAAACTTTGAAGGAGTTTCAAACAAGCCCAATTTGGAGTGAAAACCGCGAATCTGGCAACCAGGTTTAGATGGTATGTGCAGTATATAAAGAGCTGCAAATTCATATATGTCTCGAGGACGGTATGCCAAAAAGTATATTAACCTAAATATATTTTAGGAAACAGAATAGTCCTATATTACATATATTCTAGTTCTACATTAACTGTTCAAACATTATTCCATTTTTCCCTGTGCAAAAATAAGATTTCGCTACCACAATGCATTACTATTTTGCATAAACCAATCAGCTTCAAGTCGGCATATGACGCCCGCTGACGTTTCTAGGAAGTAAACAGGAAACTAACGAGCTAACTGTGAATGTCTTTGGACTGGCTTGATCAAATTTGACAATTAAGCCATCTTTTTTTAGTTATATTGTGCTGCATCTAATAAAGTATGGTTAGCAAACGCTTCCTTGTATCCATGTTAACGTTAGTGATTGTATCAATAAATTTACCTTGACAGACCACAAGCTATTACTTACTATTGAGATGTTTGTTTTAGCTAGCTAACTATGAAGCTGCTGTGTAAGTAGCATATCATTACATTTTTATTTTTATTCATCTTCCCCCCTGCACAGTGTCAATGAAAAACAAGGTGACAGGAGAGGTCCGCGTGAGGGCAGTTTGTCATAGGTCTATGAGGAAAAGTGAAAAGCCACATGACTTGAGAGTAGGATCAATGGTTACACACACACACACACAAGTGTTTGTGTATATATGTATGTATGTATGTATGTACAAACATGCACTAATCAGTCATAACAATTACTGTTTTTTCGCAAGATATTTAAATATGGCAGTCTGAACTAAAGAAGCAAAAGCAGCCTTAATCCTGTGGTCTTTGCTGAATAAGACTTCCAGGGACTTCACATACAGTTGTTCCTGTTCTGGCAAAACAAAATATCCTGTTCTCACTCAACAAAATATTGGGCGCAGTGGGGGGCGCAAAATTATTCTCATCTATTAATGGGGGGCACGGCAGAAAACGTTTGGGAACCACTCCTTTAATGTATAAGTGTATAGAAGTGTATAACCACTACATCAGATTACTGCCATAATATAAGCAAAGCTGATTAAATATTGAAGGTGTGGTCATCTCCAATCACACCCTTCACTAATCACATTGACTAAATCTATAGCATCAATAAAACATGGTATTTGGTGCCCAAGCTTTTGCATGTGCCTACATATTTTATCTCTCTACCTTCAGTGAATTAAAGTGGATGTGTACAGTCAACTAATTTGGGAAACTTTACCTGACTTATTTATTTTTGCTCAATTACTGCTGTTCAATAAAATGTTAACAGATATTTTAATATATTTTTTCTCCTTAGATGGTGTTAAAACACTCGAGCCCTGTCATTTTGGTGAGCACCCATTGCTCCTGTGTGGCAGGATGTGCCCTGTGCAATCATTTGGTTGCCCTTCTTTATCAGACTGCACACTATTCTCAGCTAGATATTCCTGCTGTACCCCCAGTCCAAAGCTGCACAGACACCGAGCAGCGAGTTACCTAGCATGTCAGTTTGTATGTCACATGTATGTTCATCCATATGTAGCCACCATTAAAACAGTGCTAAATGTGTCCCTACTTTTAGGGTGTGAAGCCGGGACCCGTTGGAGAAATGGAGGTTCGAAAACCAAGGAATTCAACTGCTGACTGTGTGAGGTTATATATATATATATATATATATATATATATATAAGTTATCTTTTAAACCTTATATTCAACATCTAATTAAAAAGCTTAGACTTTTGTTAGGTTTTTATTATAGAAATAAATCTTGTTTTTCTTTTATTGTAAAAAAGAAGTTAGTTGAAGCAACGTTCATGCCTGTATTAGATTATGGAGATATTTTGTATATGAATGCTCCTGTGCACTGTTTGAGCATACTGGACAGTGTGTATCATAGTGCTTTGCGATTTATAACAAACTGTCGACCTCTTACTCATCACTGTTTGTTATACACAAAAGTGAATTGGACTTTGTTGCAGGCACGACGTTTTGCACATTGGTATGTTTTTATTTACAAAGCACTAATTGGGAATTTGCCTAATTATTTATGTTGTCTTCTGAATAGAAGGCAAAGTCTGCTCAGTCTTCGTTCGAGTGAGTTTTTGCAACTTGCTGTTCCTAGAGCTCGAACAGAGCTAGGAAAGACTGCTTTTAGTTTTGCTGCTCCATACACATGGAACCGGTTACAGGCTGATATAAAAATCAAGGACCTTGTTTCTTTGAACAGATTTAAGACTCTGATAAAATCAGTCAGGTCCAGATCATCTGTGTGTGCGTGTTTTAATAAATTTTATGTGAGATTTTGAATGTATCTTGAATGTTGTAATTTGTGCTGCTGCTCGGTCTCTCTTGGCCAGGTCTCTCTTGTAAAAGGGATCTTGTATCTCAAGGGACTAACCTGGTTAAATAAAGGCAAATAAAAAAATAAAAAAATATTACCTTTGATCCATGTGATGTGTAATGAAGTTTAGATTATATTGTGGCAGTAATTTGATTTAATGGTTATACACGTTTTTGCTTTTAATATTTTTCAGAAGTTCACATTATAAAGCGTTTGGATGGAGAAATGCCCAATGTTGCCATGCTAAGAGTGTCAGAGGTCTATAAGAAGTTTTAGTCCTGTAATTGCCCCTCTGGTTACAACAATGGGCATGTGAACTGCAGTCCCATTAGTTGAATGTGCTTTTGGGCCTGTAGAGGCAGGGAGTGTGGTTTCATTCCATCATAAGCCAGCAGCAGTGAGAGAAATTGTGAACATCCCAGGTGCCCCCACTGAAGCACCCCTTGCTATCCAAAACTATAGGCTGGGACGATGAGAATGTGCGTATGTTTTGTGAGAAGAGGAAGAAGTGCATGTTAAGTCCCTGGAAGTGTGATTGAGCATGGGCCAGAGGATTGAAGCTGCAACACAGGAGCAGAGTTGATGTGAAGAATGGCATGGTCTGAGAAAGATGAGAGTAACATGTACAGCAGGCATGTGAAACATAGGGCCCGCGGGCCGGACCCGTCCCGTTGGATTATTTAATACGGCCCGGCATAAATTTCTGAGTATGTCAAAAAATGAAGCAAGTCTCTAGCTCATTTCTATCAAAAGTTGTGATTTTTAAAAAATGAATACAAATCAAATGCTCTCTCTGGTCGCTAGAGGGCAGTAAATGACAGCATGCAGCACTGACACGAGTTAAAGCTTCAGTCAAAGGATGCAATTCCGCTATGAAGCGATTCTGCTATGAAGGATAAATTTGGGTCCGTGGAAATGAATACGTTTTATCAATATCTCGTGCCAGGTTACCCCAAATTAACAGCCATGGCTGCATAAGTTCTATCCATGTTTGGGACTACTTATCTTTGTGAACAGGTGTTCTCTGTAATGAACAATAATAAAACAAAGCAGCGCTCAAGGTTAACAAATAAACACTTGAATGACATTGTTAAATGTGCTGCTACTCAGGATTTGACACCTAATATCGATGCACTTGTGAAGGCAAAAAGATGCCAAGTTACAGGAGCCAGCAGCAGCAAGTAGACTGCAGGAATGCAGTGAGAGAGAGAGAAAAAAAGTGTGATGACACGAAATTTGTTTGCACTCATGAATACAGATCATTAAAAATAAGATTCATCTGGTTTCATATTAAAGATAATTAATATTGTGCAGTATGTTCTCAGCTTCAGTAGGCCCAGCCTAGTAGTTTGATCTGATGTAGTCTAATTTTATTACCCATGCACTGCTATAACTTTTATTTGTATTTCTTTTTTTATTTATTTCAAAGCAGTATGACTATTAAGGCGAAAATATTTTTTTCATAGCTCCCACTTGAGTTTGTTAATGTGGTGAGTTGCTTCAGGTATAAAACTGCATTCACTCAACTGTTAAAATAAACCAGTTGTTAACACATTCACCGTCAAACATGAAAATCTTTTTTTTTTCATTGTTTTAATGTGTTGTGCTTAGAAAAGATCCCTTTTCATCCATGATTATAATATGTAGGGTAGGCTAAAAATGTAGGCTGAATGATAAAGCATAGTACTGAAAAATAAAGCTAAATATTTGGAGTTGATTTGTAGTTACTGATCCGGCTCACCTGAGAACAGAAGGTCTGGATCCGGCCCCACAGCCAAACTGAGTTTGACATGCCTGATCTACACGTTTCCATGAGGCAAACCATGTTCGAGGACATACTTCTGCAGAGAATTTGGCAGAGAGAATCTACAGGGGAACTGTCCAGACCAAGGACATGAGGGGAGGAATTCATATGGAGCCAGTTGCAGTTCAAGAGTACTGCATTCTGAAAAATGTGAATTATTCACCATGTGGGTTTGTCATTCACCCTGATGCTCCATGGCTGGGTTGTTCCCCTGATGGAGTAATCTTCGATCCCTCTGAGAATCCACCATTTGGACTCTTAGAAGTCAAATGCCCCAACATTCAGAGTTATGTGGACTGCCCCTATCTGAAAATGTCAAGCGGTGCTTTGAAACTGCGGAGGCAACACAAGTACTGCTGGCAAGTTCAGGGACAGATCCTCTTGACTGGTTTAGAATGGTGTGATTTTGTTGTGTGTGCTCAGGAGGACACACTAGTTGAGCGAGTTTACAAAAATCAAGAAGTGATGCACACCATTAGAGAAAAAGCGGATCATTTTTTCTTTTACCATTACATACAAAAGTGTTTGCAGTAAAACATAAATACAATGATTACCTGTATAGTGTCAGATTAATTATCTGTTGTTCATTAAGAAGTGATTTGTTTGTTTTTTCTGTCAATGGATTAATTCCACTGTTTTTATGTCTTCCTTTAAGTGCAGACATAAAAAAAATATGAGAAGGATTTTTGATTCTCCAAGCCAAGGTTTATTACAGCAGGTTATTAAGACCAATAATAATAAAGCATCAAAACATATTTACATATTTTCGATATTTAAATGCATACATTATAAAATTTGCTCCATGTCTTTACAAGTGGTCCATTCTGATAGTTCACAAGCAGACAAGATACAGTAAATAGCTGATTTATGCTGCCTGAAATAGACATGGGGATGACGGTGTCAAACAATTTGTGCTCCTTTACTTGTCGGATGCACCGTTCAACATGTACCCTGAGCCTGGCTACGGACTGTGTGTGTTTTACGTCATGTGCAGACATTCGTGTGCACCTTTTCAGGAAAACTGGCCTGTGGATCTTACATGGTACAAGATCGTCTACCAGGAAGCCCTTATCCACCATTATTGCCATGTCATGGGTAAGTAGAGGAATAATTCCTGACTGTCTGAACATCTCCCTGTCACTAATAGACCCAGCATAGAGTCCAGACACAAAGGTTATGGCACTATGGGGTGCCATTCCAATTAAGAAAGTAGGTTTGGAGTTGGTGACCCGTATCATCTGATGTGTTGCAGGTTCAATCAGTTCCCAGAAGGCCATCAGGTGGTTGTAGGTTGCAAACCTGCAAAGACAGTAGATGGATTATTAAGATACACTGATCAAAAACGAATCAGTCATATCCAGTATTTTTGTTCAGAAGCTCATCTTTTTAGATCATTTTAACTCTATTGTGCACACATTCCAGGCGGACATTTTAAAAATTCCTCAGATTCCCGACATAGTCCACTATAAAACTAGATATCTCAGGTTGTACATATAGGGAAATGATAATTCATGGCTCAAACTGAAGTAGACAGTTGGGGGAACATATTGATTCACTTCAATACCATATTCCTTGGTTTGTTTTATTTTAGAACCTCTATTACAGATGCTAATATGCCAGGAATGTCAGACAGGGTTCCCACACCTTGGTTAACATAAAATTCAAGGACCTTTCAATGACTTTCCAGGACCAACTTCCTCAAATTCAAGGACAGCACCTGCCAGCATTTACCTACTCTTACCCCTGAATATGTTATCAAAAAACGATGTTAATACAACGCAAATTCAAAAGACTGAATGTCATTTCAAGCCATGCATCCTGAAATTTTCTGTGCATGACTGGCAATTTAGCAATGCACATCTGAGATGACGACATTCACGTAAAATGGCTATAGTTGTTGAAGGATCAACAACTACCTACAGGAAACACTTGCTTTCGGTGCTGAACAAACAAACAAATTTCTCTACAGGAGAATGACCAAAGTCAGCATAGGCCCTGTAGAATCAATGTAATTTTAAATGAACTTGTGCTGGCAAAATAATGACACGTTGACAGTAGACAAATAATAATAATAATAACAATAATACACATATGCATATACACATACAGTACATACATAAAACAGAGGAGCAAAGCCATATAATGAGATTAGAACTATAGATTTCTAGAGAAATCTGGCGTGAGATGATTCTAGCATAGTTTTTAAATCTACTTAATAAAGAATAATATTCATTCATAAAGAGAACAGCCTTTTAACCACTCCACTTATGGTAGTGAATTTATGGAATCAGAGAAATTCGAACTGAAGTATAATGGTATCAAAAGAAAGAAGTTTGAGATTAATCCAGTTTCTAGTGTCCATGCAAAAACTTTGTAAATATTGAGATGGAAAAACATATGCTCCTGGGATTCATCTTCTGACTTAAAAAAGGTCCATTAATCCACATCAAGTTTAACTCTTCTTTCAAGAAACATGGCTACAGGATATATCTTATTTATTATTTTGAAATGAGTCTCTTTTACTTTAGAAGACATGAGCCATTTGACAAGCCTTTGTGGTTTTATAATTTTTATTAGGATGTTTCTTGAAAGAATATCTATTATATCTTTTGTCTCATACCATCAGTGATAATCTTGTTATTACACTTGAACTCAACAGTCATTCACTTTTAACATGGGCATCGAAACAGTCAACTCTGAATATAAAATGTTAAAGGAATCACTTTGCAGACTTTCTTTAAATCTTTATAACAACTCATATCAGATCATATTTTTTCAACAAAGGATGAGAAATTTAAAACATCATGGCAATCTTTTTCATAGCAATCTTTTGTAAATATTGACTTCCTTACCAACTGTGCCCTATTATTCTGTGACCGCGGTCTTCATCCATGTGAAATTTCAAACCCTCTAAAATATTCAAGGACCGTCAAGGACGGCTGTCTTTTATGCCTGTTTTCAAAAACTTTCCAGGGCCTTGAACTTATTTTTTCAGATTCACAAACTTTCAAGGATTTCAAGGACCCGTGGGAACCCTGTATGATATGATATTTATGTCCAATATAGTCCGACAGGCTATGCCAAGCTACCGTAGCCAACTCCGGTAGCATCCGACACGATACAGAGTACTCCAGCACTCAAAAGCTCCAATACTGTCTATAATCTAATGTTTAGTATTAGAATATATATTTTGTACAATATCGCTTATGAAAAATTATCAATTTTTACTCACGTGTACACTGAGTCGCGTCGTAGCGGGTGTACGGTCTCACTTCCGGGTTGGCGAAAATGCCGAAAATTGCTCATATATTCCATAAAAAGTTATCGGTTTATGTTCAAAAGTATCCACAATCAGAATAAAAACGAACAAAATAATCCACGACTGCTTCAGTTTCGCCGAATAGTGCGTTCTGGGGAGCTTGGCTTAGGTTAGCAAAGGTTAGCGGTTAGCTTATGTTGCTATGCTAGCGGACCCACATTGGAAATGAAGCGCGACTTTCCGAGGGCTCAATAAAAAAATATAATTGAGCAATCATGGCAAATGAGGGCTGGTTAGCTTCAGAAGGAAGTAAACTATTGGTTAGAAGAGCTTCCAATCACTTGTAAGGCTCCGGCTTGTCTCTGTGGACTGATCAAGTTGGTGCACTTGCAGTCAACACGAGCGAGTGTGGCCAGGGTTGGCAGGTCGTGCATAAATATCCCGGCCAAAGTCAGTGTAAAATGCGCCCGTCAGAAGCCAAAAGTAGCCCAAAGTGTTAGAGTGTTAAAATTGAGACTATTTAAGTATTATATCGCCATCGATTGTTATTGTTGACTTGTAACTCCCGCGGTGGGCCAAGTCAAAAGTAGCCCAAAAACGAAAAACTTTGAAGGAGTTTCAAACAAGCCCAATTTGGAGTGAAAACCGCGAATCTGGCAACCAGGTTTAGATGGTATGTGCAGTATATAAAGAGCTGCAAATTCATATATGTCTCGAGGACGGTATGCCAAAAAGTATATTAACCTAAATATATTTTAGGAAACAGAATAGTCCTATATTACATATATTCTAGTTCTACATTAACTGTTCAAACATTATTCCATTTTTCCCTGTGCAAAAATAAGATTTCGCTACCACAATGCATTACTATTTTGCATAAACCAATCAGCTTCAAGTCGGCATATGACGCCCGCTGACGTTTCTAGGAAGTAAACAGGAAACTAACGAGCTAACTGTGAATGTCTTTGGACTGGCTTGATCAAATTTGACAATTAAGCCATCTTTTTTTAGTTATATTGTGCTGCATCTAATAAAGTATGGTTAGCAAACGCTTCCTTGTATCCATGTTAACGTTAGTGATTGTATCAATAAATTTACCTTGACAGACCACAAGCTATTACTTACTATTGAGATGTTTGTTTTAGCTAGCTAACTATGAAGCTGCTGTGTAAGTAGCATATCATTACATTTTTATTTTTATTCATCTTCCCCCCTGCACAGTGTCAATGAAAAACAAGGTGACAGGAGAGGTCCGCGTGAGGGCAGTTTGTCATAGGTCTATGAGGAAAAGTGAAAAGCCACATGACTTGAGAGTAGGATCAATGGTTACACACACACACACACAAGTGTTTGTGTATATATGTATGTATGTATGTATGTATGTACAAACATGCACTAATCAGTCATAACAATTACTGTTTTTTCGCAAGATATTTAAATATGGCAGTCTGAACTAAAGAAGCAAAAGCAGCCTTAATCCTGTGGTCTTTGCTGAATAAGACTTCCAGGGACTTCACATACAGTTGTTCCTGTTCTGGCAAAACAAAATATCCTGTTCTCACTCAACAAAATATTGGGCGCAGTGGGGGGCGCAAAATTATTCTCATCTATTAATGGGGGGCACGGCAGAAAACGTTTGGGAACCACTCCTTTAATGTATAAGTGTATAGAAGTGTATAACCACTACATCAGATTACTGCCATAATATAAGCAAAGCTGATTAAATATTGAAGGTGTGGTCATCTCCAATCACACCCTTCACTAATCACATTGACTAAATCTATAGCATCAATAAAACATGGTATTTGGTGCCCAAGCTTTTGCATGTGCCTACATATTTTATCTCTCTACCTTCAGTGAATTAAAGTGGATGTGTACAGTCAACTAATTTGGGAAACTTTACCTGACTTATTTATTTTTGCTCAATTACTGCTGTTCAATAAAATGTTAACAGATATTTTAATATATTTTTTCTCCTTAGATGGTGTTAAAACACTCGAGCCCTGTCATTTTGGTGAGCACCCATTGCTCCTGTGTGGCAGGATGTGCCCTGTGCAATCATTTGGTTGCCCTTCTTTATCAGACTGCACACTATTCTCAGCTAGATATTCCTGCTGTACCCCCAGTCCAAAGCTGCACAGACACCGAGCAGCGAGTTACCTAGCATGTCAGTTTGTATGTCACATGTATGTTCATCCATATGTAGCCACCATTAAAACAGTGCTAAATGTGTCCCTACTTTTAGGGTGTGAAGCCGGGACCCGTTGGAGAAATGGAGGTTCGAAAACCAAGGAATTCAACTGCTGACTGTGTGAGGTTATATATATATATATATATATATATATATATAAGTTATCTTTTAAACCTTATATTCAACATCTAATTAAAAAGCTTAGACTTTTGTTAGGTTTTTATTATAGAAATAAATCTTGTTTTTCTTTTATTGTAAAAAAGAAGTTAGTTGAAGCAACGTTCATGCCTGTATTAGATTATGGAGATATTTTGTATATGAATGCTCCTGTGCACTGTTTGAGCATACTGGACAGTGTGTATCATAGTGCTTTGCGATTTATAACAAACTGTCGACCTCTTACTCATCACTGTTTGTTATACACAAAAGTGAATTGGACTTTGTTGCAGGCACGACGTTTTGCACATTGGTATGTTTTTATTTACAAAGCACTAATTGGGAATTTGCCTAATTATTTATGTTGTCTTCTGAATAGAAGGCAAAGTCTGCTCAGTCTTCGTTCGAGTGAGTTTTTGCAACTTGCTGTTCCTAGAGCTCGAACAGAGCTAGGAAAGACTGCTTTTAGTTTTGCTGCTCCATACACATGGAACCGGTTACAGGCTGATATAAAAATCAAGGACCTTGTTTCTTTGAACAGATTTAAGACTCTGATAAAATCAGTCAGGTCCAGATCATCTGTGTGTGCGTGTTTTAATAAATTTTATGTGAGATTTTGAATGTATCTTGAATGTTGTAATTTGTGCTGCTGCTCGGTCTCTCTTGGCCAGGTCTCTCTTGTAAAAGGGATCTTGTATCTCAAGGGACTAACCTGGTTAAATAAAGGCAAATAAAAAAATAAAAAAATATTACCTTTGATCCATGTGATGTGTAATGAAGTTTAGATTATATTGTGGCAGTAATTTGATTTAATGGTTATACACGTTTTTGCTTTTAATATTTTTCAGAAGTTCACATTATAAAGCGTTTGGATGGAGAAATGCCCAATGTTGCCATGCTAAGAGTGTCAGAGGTCTATAAGAAGTTTTAGTCCTGTAATTGCCCCTCTGGTTACAACAATGGGCATGTGAACTGCAGTCCCATTAGTTGAATGTGCTTTTGGGCCTGTAGAGGCAGGGAGTGTGGTTTCATTCCATCATAAGCCAGCAGCAGTGAGAGAAATTGTGAACATCCCAGGTGCCCCCACTGAAGCACCCCTTGCTATCCAAAACTATAGGCTGGGACGATGAGAATGTGCGTATGTTTTGTGAGAAGAGGAAGAAGTGCATGTTAAGTCCCTGGAAGTGTGATTGAGCATGGGCCAGAGGATTGAAGCTGCAACACAGGAGCAGAGTTGATGTGAAGAATGGCATGGTCTGAGAAAGATGAGAGTAACATGTACAGCAGGCATGTGAAACATAGGGCCCGCGGGCCGGACCCGTCCCGTTGGATTATTTAATACGGCCCGGCATAAATTTCTGAGTATGTCAAAAAATGAAGCAAGTCTCTAGCTCATTTCTATCAAAAGTTGTGATTTTTAAAAAATGAATACAAATCAAATGCTCTCTCTGGTCGCTAGAGGGCAGTAAATGACAGCATGCAGCACTGACACGAGTTAAAGCTTCAGTCAAAGGATGCAATTCCGCTATTCTGCTATGAAGGATAAATTTGGGTCCGTGGAAATGAATACGTTTTATCAATATCTCGTGCCAGGTTACCCCAAATTAACAGCCATGGCTGCATAAGTTCTATCCATGTTTGGGACTACTTATCTTTGTGAACAGGTGTTCTCTGTAATGAACAATAATAAAACAAAGCAGCGCTCAAGGTTAACAAATAAACACTTGAATGACATTGTTAAATGTGCTGCTACTCAGGATTTGACACCTAATATCGATGCACTTGTGAAGGCAAAAAGATGCCAAGTTACAGGAGCCAGCAGCAGCAAGTAGACTGCAGGAATGCAGTGAGAGAGAGAGAAAAAAAGTGTGATGACACGAAATTTGTTTGCACTCATGAATACAGATCATTAAAAATAAGATTCATCTGGTTTCATATTAAAGATAATTAATATTGTGCAGTATGTTCTCAGCTTCAGTAGGCCCAGCCTAGTAGTTTGATCTGATGTAGTCTAATTTTATTACCCATGCACTGCTATAACTTTTATTTGTATTTCTTTTTTTATTTATTTCAAAGCAGTATGACTATTAAGGCGAAAATATTTTTTTCATAGCTCCCACTTGAGTTTGTTAATGTGGTGAGTTGCTTCAGGTATAAAACTGCATTCACTCAACTGTTAAAATAAACCAGTTGTTAACACATTCACCGTCAAACATGAAAATCTTTTTTTTTTCATTGTTTTAATGTGTTGTGCTTAGAAAAGATCCCTTTTCATCCATGATTATAATATGTAGGGTAGGCTAAAAATGTAGGCTGAATGATAAAGCATAGTACTGAAAAATAAAGCTAAATATTTGGAGTTGATTTGTAGTTACTGATCCGGCTCACCTGAGAACAGAAGGTCTGGATCCGGCCCCACAGCCAAACTGAGTTTGACATGCCTGATCTACACGTTTCCATGAGGCAAACCATGTTCGAGGACATACTTCTGCAGAGAATTTGGCAGAGAGAATCTACAGGGGAACTGTCCAGACCAAGGACATGAGGGGAGGAATTCATATGGAGCCAGTTGCAGTTCAAGAGTACTGCATTCTGAAAAATGTGAATTATTCACCATGTGGGTTTGTCATTCACCCTGATGCTCCATGGCTGGGTTGTTCCCCTGATGGAGTAATCTTCGATCCCTCTGAGAATCCACCATTTGGACTCTTAGAAGTCAAATGCCCCAACATTCAGAGTTATGTGGACTGCCCCTATCTGAAAATGTCAAGCGGTGCTTTGAAACTTCGGAGGCAACACAAGTACTGCTGGCAAGTTCAGGGACAGATCCTCTTGACTGGTTTAGAATGGTGTGATTTTGTTGTGTGTGCTCAGGAGGACACACTAGTTGAGCGAGTTTACAAAAATCAAGAAGTGATGCACACCATTAGAGAAAAAGCGGATCATTTTTTCTTTTACCATTACATACAAAAGTGTTTGCAGTAAAACATAAATACAATGATTACCTGTATAGTGTCAGATTAATTATCTGTTGTTCATTAAGAAGTGATTTGTTTGTTTTTTCTGTCAATGGATTAATTCCACTGTTTTTATGTCTTCCTTTAAGTGCAGACATAAAAAAAATATGAGAAGGATTTTTGATTCTCCAAGCCAAGGTTTATTACAGCAGGTTATTAAGACCAGTAATAATAAAGCATCAAAACATATTTACATATTTTCGATATTTAAATGCATACATTCTAAAATTTGCTCCATGTCTTTACAAGTGGTCCATTCTGATAGTTCACAAGCAGACAAGATACAGTAAATAGCTGATTTATGCTGCCTGAAATAGACATGGGGATGACGGTGTCAAACAATTTGTGCTCCTTTACTTGTCGGATGCACCGTTCAACATGTACCCTGAGCCTGGCTACGGACTGTGTGTGTTTTACGTCATGTGCAGACATTCGTGTGCACCTTTTCAGGAAAACTGGCCTGTGGATCTTACATGGTACAAGATCGTCTACCAGGAAGCCCTTATCCACCATTATTGCCATGTCATGGGTAAGTAGAGGAATAATTCCTGACTGTCTGAACATCTCCCTGTCACTAATAGACCCAGCATAGAGTCCAGACACAAAGGTTATGGCACTATGGGGTGCCATTCCAATTAAGAAAGTAGGTTTGGAGTTGGTGACCCGTATCATCTGATGTGTTGCAGGTTCAATCAGTTCCCAGAAGGCCATCAGGTGGTTGTAGGTTGCAAACCTGCAAAGACAGTAGATGGATTATTAAGATACACTGATCAAAAACGAATCAGTCATATCCAGTATTTTTGTTCAGAAGCTCATCTTTTTAGATCATTTTAACTCTATTGTGCACACATTCCAGGCGGACATTTTAAAAATTCCTCAGATTCCCGACATAGTCCACTATAAAACTAGATATCTCAGGTTGTACATATAGGGAAATGATAATTCATGGCTCAAACTGAAGTAGACAGTTGGGGGAACATATTGATTCACTTCAATACCATATTCCTTGGTTTGTTTTATTTTAGAACCTCTATTACAGATGCTAATATGCCAGGAATGTCAGACAGGGTTCCCACACCTTGGTTAACATAAAATTCAAGGACCTTTCAATGACTTTCCAGGACCAACTTCCTCAAATTCAAGGACAGCACCTGCCAGCATTTACCTACTCTTACCCCTGAATATGTTATCAAAAAACGATGTTAATACAACGCAAATTCAAAAGACTGAATGTCATTTCAAGCCATGCATCCTGAAATTTTCTGTGCATGACTGGCAATTTAGCAATGCACATCTGAGATGACGACATTCACGTAAAATGGCTATAGTTGTTGAAGGATCAACAACTACCTACAGGAAACACTTGCTTTCGGTGCTGAACAAACAAACAAATTTCTCTACAGGAGAATGACCAAACTTTGCCAAGTAAAAGTCAGCATAGGCCCTGTAGAATCAATGTCATTTTAAATGAACTTGTGCTGGCAAAATAATGACACGTTGACAGTAGACAAATAATAATAATAATAACAATAATACACATATGCATATACACATACAGTACATTGTTGTGATTTGGGTTTTTTGCTTAGCAGTTAACACATGCTTTGTTTATTCTTTTAACACAGTACACATGTTTACTCTTTTGACATATTAACATAATACAGTATTCTCTTAACATATTAAAGTACTCTTTTAACATTATCCTTTTAACATAATACAGAAGTAAAATGTAACCACTGTTTCATGTAGAAGTAAAATGTAACCATTGTCTAAGATGTGTCCGAGCGGTGAACCCTAGGGAGAGGATGTTGAGCAAACCACACTGTAGAGTGAGATCTAAAAAGCAGAAGGCGTAGGCCTGATTGTGCCGACGGTGGGGAAATATGAATTTACAGCATCTTCATGAATGGTGGCCTCTTTCCGGCCTCTCAGTCCATCGGCAGGGACCATAAGTCCATTGGGGAAAAGTGTTGGGGGGGCAGAAAGAAGAAGTGTGGTATGTATGGATGACATTACCATGTAAGGTATAGAAGAGTGGACAGAGGGGTGGAGAAAACAGTATATAATGACTGCGTCTGAACATACTCTTTGAGAATTCTCTGGTGCACAGGTAGTGTTGGTGTCTCTGAGATTCTCCCGAGATATATCTTTGATTTTAATAAAGCCTTTTGATAGCATTGCAACAGTTTGGCTGGTGGCTCCTGTTTTCTCCTACAATCGAACGAACACGCTGGGCTGAAGTGGTGGGAACGTGGTCAGCCCTTCACAGATGGTGACCCCGACGTTCTTGGAGGGGAATCCAGGGCCCATCCTCTAAAGACCTTTGGTTCATCCATGCCGGCATAAAACAAGGTAAGCAGAATACCTGTTACAACAAAATTCTGCACATTTGCATAAATACCAAATTGTGATGAACTAATGGTGTTTGGTCGATGCCAAATTCAATTTTGTTTTGATTCAAATTAAAAGATAAACCAAGGCTACAGGTAACAAGGCAATAAAAAAAAAAAAAAAAAAAAAAAAAAAAAAAAATAAATAAATAAATAAATAAATAATAACAATAAATAAATAAAAAAGGCAATTTAAAGGAAGAATACAGGGTTGGAGTCCCTAACAAGTGTTTTCTTTGTTTCCTGGGGTGTGGCAACCCTCCCGTTTGCCTGACGAGGCGACGGCAAGACCGAGCGGCGTTCTCGAGTCAGCTGGGTCACGGGCGTCCCGGGGACCTGAGGTACCCCCAGAATCGCCTGATTTCGGACCAAGAACCTGAATTGATTGAGGGTGGTAAACCTTACGGTGTCAACTGAGCCCCAATCTATCAAAGTAAGGTTGAAGACGACTGAAGGCGAGTATCGGTGATTTGTCAGCAATGCCTGGTGGGGAAATGCACACGATCCAACAGCAGTTTGATTTAAAGTGGGGTCTTGGATTATGGGAGTGGAAAACTTTAGACGAACAGATAACCCTAACCAGTAAGATAATCCCCCCTATTGAGGACAATCCCAAGAAATGGAAAAAACAAAAAAACAAGTGTTCCACAAAACTGAGATCGTGGATCTCAAAAACGGGGTGGCAAGGGAAAGACAGAGTGTCGTTGGGGGACATTATTGACTATAAAATACGGGAGTTTCGCAGCAAAGTAGAGCGACTAAAACATGCGCATAAGGTTGCAGGAATGATAAACCGTAAACGCTTGGCACGTAAAATTATTAAAAGGGAAAAAGATTTAGTGCGGAGTCGTCAGTACAAACAGTACTGGCTGGGAGTCGTGCAGGAACAGGCTAGGAAAAGCGGTCTGAAAATAACAGACAGAGAGGAGAATCTCGCACCACCGCCATATGAGCCCAAGCGCGTAGAGGCCTCAGCTCCCTCAGCGGAGGGCGCAGGAGGAGCGCAGGGAGGGGCTGGTGGAATGTATCCCGTGGTTAATGTTAAAACAGGAACCATAAAAGTTAACCAAGCGGTCGACGGGGAGCCCAATAGAACACGCGATAAATCCACAATGAAACCCACAGGGATTAAACCGTTTGACGAAGTACGAGCGAGGCAGGAGGGCTGGTATGAATGTGTTGATTCACAAGACGATAGCTCAGATGCAGAGTCCACACACTCAGAACCATCTGACAGGGAAGAGGGCTGCGAGCGCGCTTCAAAACCCATACCAGGAACACACAGGCGAGTTAAAAGGAAGGGGGGCCCCACAGCTGTCAGAAAACACAAATCAAAGGGAGACCCATCAGCAAAAGCCATTAAGGGATGCAAGGGGGGAGATAAAGGGAGAGCTGGACGCGCGGTAAGGATTGACTGTGTGTTAGAGGGGAATTGGATGGAGTCAGATTCAGATAGCACACACACAGAACCGAGCGGAGCAAGCGAGGGAGACATTTCGGGGAGTGAGAAGGAGGGAGCTGACACAGAAGCTATGAAAGCGGAACTGCTAGATGCCAGAGAAGAGTTGCGCAAGATCAGGGAGCAGCTCCACTCACCACAGTCTGGCTGCTCAGAGCAGCCCAGTCAGAGGGGTTTCGCGGGGCCTCACGCAGGCACTAGATCTAAAACGGGTAATAAAAGTCCTGAAGTAGCCGAAATCATGCCACTCGTGTCCGGACCCGCGGGACAGCGCGAATATCAACCCTGGACATTGACTGACGTAACCGCCCTGACTGACCAACTTCCTCCTCTCAGCGAGGGGGGAGGCATTTGGCTGGCCAAACTGGATAAGCTTACTGCCGGAAAAATTCTGGCTCTAGGAGACTTTAGGGGGGTGGCAGCGCGTTGTTGTACTACCACAGACCTTAGAGATATCGAGTATGATGCAGGCACAACTCACGCTTTACATGAGGCCCCTCTCAACAGGCACATTGGGGCATTAGGGGATGCCCTCCGTAAAAAATGGCCTGTGCGTGCCGCATCCGCAGTTCCCAAGTTCACGTGGTCTGATAAGTTGACCCCCACAGCTTATCTAGGCCAAGCTGTAGACACCTGGGTGTCTCAAACTGGTATTCACCCAGGAACCCAAGGCCCCCACCGTGACTGGTTTAGGAAGGCTGTGTTGGATGGCGTCCCAAAGCATGTGCAGGAAGCCATAGAAAACAATCCAGATTTAACAGATTGCGATTCTGACCAGTGGAACAAGCACCTCATTCATCACTTAACTAAGGCCCTAGACAAAGCGGAAGAAAAGAAAGAGGAACGAGATAAAAGTGAAATAGAACTGCTAAAACTACATTTAGCTGAGGCACGGCGTAAGGCCACAGAAGACAAACAGGGTAAAAAGCCAAAAGCTGCTACGGTAGCTCCGGTTCAAGCCCATCGACCTCCCCAAACTCTACCTCAACCAGATATGTCGCAGGCGGTGTACACGTACGGGGGCCCGCCCCACGGTCCTCAATACGCTCCTTATGCGCAACAGGGGTGGGAGCACCCACACGAAAGATTTAACGGGGGTTTCAGAGGCAGAGGTCGTGGAAGGGGCAGAGGCACTCGGGGTGGTCCTGGCGGACGGGGTCCTGATATGACAGGTGGATGTTTCATCTGCGGGGAGGAGGGGCACTGGTCGAGGGAGTGTCCTCATAACTCAAGGGAGCGGCACCAGCATGTCAGCGGGCGAGGGAGGGGGAAAGGTCCGTACATGATTGCACCTAACCCTTCTGTAGTCCCAGGACAGTTCCCACTTGGAGACTGGGGAGCAGAGCAGCACGCATGACGGGGCCCCAACGAGAACTCCGACAGCAGCGCTACGGCGGATCCCATGCTGTCCTTGACAGTCGGCTCTCAAGAACTATCATTTCTGGTGGACACAGGAGCAACACACTCTGCGATCAATTGTGTTTTGCCGGATGACTTAGTGAGCAACGATGCTGTCATAGTTCGTGGGTTCTCGGGGGAGTTTCAAAGTCTGCATAAAACTGTTCCAATGACTGTACAGTGTGGCCAGCAGGCCATTAACCACAGGTTCCTCATCTCAGAGTCAGCGCCTGTTAACCTCTGCGGGAGAGACATCCTGACTAAACTAGGAGCTACTGTGTTGTGTAGTCCCCTAGGTCTGGTGGTGACGCTGTCGGACGGTACCGAAATCCAGTGTTCACAGGAAATCAACACCGGGATGTACCTGATCTCCACGGAGTGGCCCCCCACGGTCGACATATACTGGGGGCTCCTGGAACCTGACTCATGCACCGCAAAGGGCATCCACTCTGTGTTCATGTCCTGGAAACCATGGATCAATCTCCTTGAGCCTTATGTCCCGCCCCCCGACCCACTGCATGTCACTTTGTTTTATGATCCAGTAGGGGATCCAGTTTATGGGGAAGAATTTGGGGAACAGCTACAGGGGCAGGTATGGGAAATAGAGACTCGGGGGATAATGGTAGGGCCCGAGGGGGTGGCCGCCTCAGTGCGTCTGACACCTGAACAGCGACGCTGGTACATGATGGGCGAATCGGCAGCTCCACATATTTCATTGGCTTTGCACCCTGCACACATGGCTAAGGAGTTAGGAGGCATGATTAGGAGAGCTGCAGCCGCTGAGGACTGGGAATTAACTAACATCCCATGTATAATCTACACCAAATCTTGTGACACCTGGTTTATCAAAACACGGTCGTTTGATAAAATTAAATTAACCCATGAAATGTTGAGCAGGTTCCACGGGAGAGAATGCTGCGATCACCCTGACTCACAGACAATTCTGAATCAGATACCGGCTTCCCTGTGGTCGAAGGGACCTCATGACGTGGGCCTCATCTCGCAGCCACCAGTCAAGTTTGAGGTACAGGCCGACCGCCCCAGGTGGGTGAGACAGTACCCACACAAACCAGCTGCAGAGGCTGGGATCACCGTGACCATAAACGCGCTTTGGGCTGCAGGGGTCTTAGAAGAGGCCGATTCAGACTGGAACACCCCCATCCTCCCAGTAGAGAAGAAAGGCACTGGTACATATCGTATGGCACATGACCTAAGGGCCATTAATGAAATCTTAATAACTCCCACCATTCCAGTTCCAAACCCATATGTAGCCTTATCCTCACTGTCACCAGAAATGAAGTGGTTCACCTGTATTGACCTGGCTAACGCATTCTTTTGTGTCCCACTAGCAGAGGAATGCCGAGACTTCTGCGCATTTACCTTCAACGGCAGGCAGTACCGGTACACCAGACTCCCACAGGGGCTGGCCCTGTCACCGGGACTGTTCAATAAAGCTTTGTCTATATCTCTGCAGACCTGCCACATGCCAGAAGGGTCTCTTTTGATCCAATATGTTGATGACGTGTTAATTAGCTCAGAAACCGCCGAATCGTGCCTGGAGGCCACCACACGTGTCCTCCTAAAACTGTGGGAGACAGGCTATAGCGTGTCGCGAGATAAGTTGCAGTGTTGCAGGCCTAGAGTTCAGTTCCTAGGCCGCATAGTCACAGGAGGTTTGACCGGCATTTCCCCTTCACACAGAACCACCATATTGCATCATCCCAAACCAGACACAGTTAAGGACATGTTGTCATTTTTGGGACTGACTGGGTACAGCAGACATTACGTACCAGACTATGTGGGCCTGACACAACCATTGAGAGACATGGTCAGACAGCTGGGGATGAGAAATTTGCCAGCGAAGCTAAAATGGACTGTTGACGCTGAGCAGCACTTTATCAAGTTAAAACAGTCACTAGCTCAGGCAGTGGACTTGGCAGTTCCTGATTATAACCTACCATTCTTTTTGGATGTTTCTGAAACACACTCCTGCGTGAACGGAGTGCTATATCAAAAGAAGGGAGGTGACCGCAAGGTCTTGATGCACGCGAGCATTTTGCTAGACAACACAGAAAAACGACACCCTCCATGCACACAACACGTAGCAGGAGTTGCGAAACTGGTCCAAAAGACAGCACACATCGTCACGGGACACCCATTACACATCCTGACCAGCCACAGCGTCATGGCTTATGTAAACTCACAGATGTTCACACTCACTCCACTGAGACAGAGAAGAATACAGAAGGTCCTGACAGCGCCAAACCTACTGTTCACACATGAAGGGATTAACATGGCTGATTGTATGTTACAGGGTCCGGCACACGAGTGTGTAACTGAGGTGGCAAAAGCAGCTAAATGGAGGGCGGACTTAGAAGCAGAACCGATCCCAGGGGCGGAAAATATGTGGACAGATGGGTGTGGCTACAGGAGCCAAGAAGGTGGGGTGGAGTCAGGATTTGCAGTAGTAATGGAGACTCACGGGGGCCCCGGCGAGTTTTGGGTTGTGCAATCAGGGAAGCCTGACGGCGTACAATCAGCACAGCGAGCAGAACTGTTGGCCGTCATTGCAGCACTAAGGCTGGGGGAAAACAAGGAAGTTAACATTTACACAGACTCGGCGTACGTGGTAGGAACAGCCCATGTGGAACTGGGTCATTGGGAGAGAGCAGGTTATATCACACCAGGGGGCAAGCCCATCAAGCATCAGCAGGACATGAAAGAATTAGCAGAGGCGTTGCTGCTACCAACAAGAGTGGCTATCATTAAGTGCAAGGGGCACCAAAAGGGGGACGATTTAATAAGCAGAGGTAATGCAGTAGCAGACGCAGCCGCTAAAAAAGCAGCAGGTTATACTACCGGAGCACATCAAATGGTTTGTTGTGCAGAGGACGAGTGGGCTCCTCTGCCGCAGGGTCTAGAGCTACGCAAGCTACAGGAGCAGGCGACCCCGGAAGAAAAAACAGCGTGGTTTAGCAAAGGCGGTAAAAGGGGTAGCGAAGTCTGGGAGGGACCAGATGGGAGACCGATTTTACCAAGCCAGTTGATCAAATCAGTGTTGACTGAAGCGCATGGGGCAGCACACGTGGGACGGAAACAGATGAAAGAAAATTTGTGTCGCTGGTGGCATCCATACCTAACTAACTTAATAGCAGACTGGACGGCTAAATGTGATGTTTGTAATGCTCATAATAGCTCTCGTACTTTAAAACCAGGTCCAGGCAAGTTCCCTGGGCCACAGGAGCCAGGGGAGGAAATCCAGATTGACTACACAGACATGATAACACCGGTACGAGGGCAAAGGTATTTGCTAGTGATCGTGGACAAATTTTCAGGCTGGGTTGAGGCATTTCCCACCAGGGCAGAGGACTCCAAGTCTGTCTGCAAAGTGCTGGTAAATCACTGGATCCCGTGGCACGGATTCCCAAAAGTAGTGCGCTCAGATAATGGGACGCACTTCACCAGTAAAGAGTTAAAACTGGTGGAACAAAGTCTGGGTTTGAGACACAAGTACGGGTCGGTTTACCATCCCCAATCTCAGGGCAAAGTGGAAAGGATGAACGGTAATATCAAAAACAAATTGGCAAAGGTGTGCGCACACACAGGGATGAATTGGGCCGAATCCCTGCCGATAGTATTGATGGCCATCAGATCTTCAGTGAATTCTACCACTGGTCTAACTCCTTTTGAACTCATGACAGGAAGAAGCTTTCCAGGACCGCACAAAGCACTCACCCCACCTGCCTGGAAGGCGGTAGGAGCACAAAAAGAGTGGTATAATCCTTTAAAAGCTTTGTGTGCAGCTTATTCTGCCCAGGTACGAGGAGAGGAGTCAGGACCACTCCTGCCACCGGACCCAGCCGTGGAGGGGGAACCAAGTCCGCGAGCAGACCTGCCCATCACCAAGTGGGTCCAGCTGAAGATCGTCAAAAGGAAGTGGGTGGAGCCCAGGTGGACCGGACCGTTTGAGGTCGTCGAGAGAACAGCGCACGCCGTCCGACTGAAGGGCAAGGGAGAGACGTGGTACCACCTCAGCCAGTGCCGGGCATCGGAGCCGCCTGTGGAGAACGACAAGACACGAGCTCACGAGCAAGGGTCACGATAACACCCTGCGTGAGGCTCTCGGGGCACATCGGGTTAGAGGCCACACCGCCCCCAATGCGGGAGAGGAATGGAAGCTGAGTTTGCCGAAGAAGAAACGCAACACACTTCTTGGTCCGACTGCATTCTAACTGCAAAAGCCATCTGGGTAGTTGGCATCATTGTCTATAACATTCTGATAACAGCAGTGTGGGCCATAACCAACTATGAGATGTTAAATTCCCTTCGGCGATACCCAGGAGAGCGTACACCAGTGTAACCACATAACAGGGGACTGCCTCCTGTGTTTTACTGAATTGTATTACTGAATTGTATTACCTTGTGTTTTTATTGCATTATAATCAAACTGTGTTTGTGATAAGGATAAAAGAAGTCTAGGAGCACGAGGTTGAGAGCATACATGATCCAGACACCCTCTCTTGTCATTTGAAAGGTAAGAGGGTCTCCAGCACCATCTAGTGGCGTAAACCAGTACCATATTAAATAAGAGGCGAAGGGCAGAAGTAAAATCGAAGGTAACGAAACAGTGTTCTGAATGAGTGGGGTAGAGTGGAAGATCCTCCCTGCAGGTGTGCCGCCATTGGAGGCCGTCTTTGATTTCGACCCTCCAGTACGAGTTTCGTTGACAGGGCCGGCGGTCCCGATATCACATTCACAGACAGGCACACTAATAGCCACGTTCGCCGCATATCCAAGCTCCAAGGTTCTAAGGGTAGACCCCATACCCAGCATCCCAGGGGTGGACTGGGTCTCGATCTTTTATCCCGTCGAAACACCAGAAGGGGAGCCAAGTTTGGGGGGCTTTGGGGTTAGAATCAGATTCGCCCGCGACGGAGACGGTAACAGGAAATACGCAGCGGGAACCTTAGACTTTAGTGTAAATTAGATAAAAGGAGGGTGATCAAAATAGCTCACTGGGCTTGGGAGAAGGGCTGATCGGGTATACCCGCCCTTCAAGCACAAAGGTGTCAAGAAGGCTATTGATCACCCCGGCGGATACATAGACGAGTAAACAAAGAAATAAAAATTGACTAAAATTAAGGGTGGGTAAAAATTAAAAAAGGAAAATAAGCGAATTACTTAGAGCATAATTAGATAACTAAAAATTATGGGTCTACCGCGATTATTTGGGCGTCCGGGTCCGAGAACCGACGTATGGTGGGGACCTAAATGGATAAGGTATGCTGCGCCCGCAGTGTCAGTAGTGGCTGTAGCGATATTCCTGCTGCTGACACTTAAACCACAAGACCTTAACAACACGAGAGCAAAGAGAAGCGTTAAAGGCAGCTGCATCGACAAGTATGGGGGAATAGAATTAGAATACGTTCTTAGGGAGACCACTGCATGGACATTTGATGTCTGCGACGTCATCAACTGTCAGGGGGAAGACGCGGCATACAGGGGTTTGGACGTGTACCTGTGCTGGAGTCCACGACTAGATAGTCGATGCTTTAGAGAGGGATCGGCTGACTTCTCCTGGTGTCCTAGTTGGGAGCAGGTGGCGTTGAGCACCGGGTGGGTTCCTCGACCGTTAGGAGAAACTATGCGAGCCACTCGGAGGTGGTGGGCGGCTGCGTCGTTCCAGAGAGATGCACATCCCACCAAGAATCCGGTCACACTGTCGATAAACTGGGACGTGTCTCCGTCGGTATTAGAGCACAAGCTACTCTGGTCACGCTCGATATACTTTGTCTTAGGGGTTCATCAGTCGGGGACAGACTCCTTAGGGCTGATCAAAATAAAAATAAAAGCAAAACGAGTCAGGAAGCAGCCAGGGAGCCCAACACCAGGACCACTCCCCGCAAACGTAACAGAACCTGAGTCAAAAGGCCTTCGCGGGTCCGACTACACCAAATGGTCTCCGCAACAGATCTTAGAATTGAGTACTAGCTTCTCAGGCGACAACACATGGATAAGATGGATGGCGGGTCAGGCAGCTGAAACGGGAATGGAAGATTGTGTAGCTTGCGCGATGGCTCGACCAAAATTAATGATTCTGCCAGCTCCACTGTTTCCAGAGGAAGACCCCATAGGCTATAACTGCATGATCAGTCTCACTAGAGGGAACGTGAAGGGTAACTGTACCACTTTAGGGAACATCTTTCCGGTAATACAAAATGACACCAGAACAGGCGCTTTCGTTCAGCCTAAGGGAGGAAACTTTACATGCTTCGTTCGAGATTCCTCCGATCAAACAGCTCAGAAGCTGGGGTATTTAGAAACTGACAAGTGTAAAAGGGTGGTTAACGATAGCAGCCAGACAGTGGGTTCATGGGCGCGAGCCGGAATATATTACTATTGTGGGTCGAGAAATCTGCATGTAAGGATGCCTACAAAAGCCAGAGGGTTGTGCGCAATGGTGAGGTTAGGAGCTCCTATCACTCTGATAGGTCACAGGCACACAAACTCAATACCACGCGGCAGGAGGAGGCGAGACGTTCAAGACCAGTTTGACTTAACAAAAAACACGCCTACGTACATCGACGCCATAGGGATACCCAGGGGGGTTCCAGAAGAGTACAAATTAGCTAATCAAATTGCAGCAGGATTCGAGAGTTTTCCGATCATATCAGCACTGTTTCCAATTACTCCTAACAAAAACGTAGACAGGATTAACTTTGTGCATTATAATGTAATGCGCCTAGCAAACTTAACCAGAGATGCCGTAGAGGGGCTGAGAGATCAACTAGCAGCTACCTCACTGATGGCTGTCCAGAATCGTATGGCCTTAGACATGCTGTTAGCGGAAAAGGGAGGAGTGTGTGTGATGTTTGGTGAATCTTGTTGCACTTTCATTCCAAACAACACAGCGCCAGACGGATCGGTCACTAAAGCACTCGAAGGGCTCAAATCGCTGTCAAGGGAAATGCAGGAGGCGTCAGGCACGGACAACCCAATTACAGGATGGCTGGAGAAACAGTTTGGAAAATACAAGGCTCTGATCATGTCGGCTCTCACCTCAATTGCTGTATTCTTGGGTATAATAATCACGTGTGGATGTTGCTGTATTCCATGTATAAGAAGCTTAGCGGAACGCTTTATTACTACTATGATTGAAAAGAGGGAACCGCAGGGACGATCTGGTATGATGTCACTGTTGTATTATGGGGACGCAGAGAATGAAATGATAGCATTGCAGAATGTTGGGTGATCTCTGTTTTCTCAGAGATCAAGAGAGGGTCTGTTGTGATTTGGGTTTTTTGCTTAGCAGTTAACACATGCTTTGTTTATTCTTTTAACACAGTACACATGTTTACTCTTTTGACATATTAACATAATACAGTATTCTCTTAACATATTAAAGTACTCTTTTAACATTATCCTTTTAACATAATACAGAAGTAAAATGTAACCACTGTTTCATGTAGAAGTAAAATGTAACCATTGTCTAAGATGTGTCCGAGCGGTGAACCCTAGGGAGAGGATGTTGAGCAAACCACACTGTAGAGTGAGATCTAAAAAGCAGAAGGCGTAGGCCTGATTGTGCCGACGGTGGGGAAATATGAATTTACAGCATCTTCATGAATGGTGGCCTCTTTCCGGCCTCTCAGTCCATCGGCAGGGACCATAAGTCCATTGGGGAAAAGTGTTGGGGGGGCAGAAAGAAGAAGTGTGGTATGTATGGATGACATTACCATGTAAGGTATAGAAGAGTGGACAGAGGGGTGGAGAAAACAGTATATAATGACTGCGTCTGAACATACTCTTTGAGAATTCTCTGGTGCACAGGTAGTGTTGGTGTCTCTGAGATTCTCCCGAGATATATCTTTGATTTTAATAAAGCCTTTTGATAGCATTGCAACAGTTTGGCTGGTGGCTCCTGTTTTCTCCTACAATCGAACGAACACGCTGGGCTGAAGTGGTGGGAACGTGGTCAGCCCTTCACAACATACATAAAACAGAGGAGCAAAGCCATATAATGAGATTAGAACTATAGATTTCTAGAGAAATCTGGCGTGAGATGATTCTAGCATAGTTTTTAAATCTACTTAATAAAGAATAATATTCATTCATAAAGAGAACAGCTTTTTAACCACTCCACTTATGGTAGTGAATTTATGGAATCAGAGAAATTCGAACTGAAGTATAATGGTATCAAAAGAAAGAAGTTTGAGATTAATCCAGTTTCTAGTGTCCATGCAAAAACTTTGTAAATATTGAGATGGAAAAACATATGCTCCTGGGATTCATCTTCTGACTTAAAAAAGGTCCATTAATCCACATCAAGTTTAACTCTTCTTTCAAGAAACATGGCTACAGGATATATCTTATTTATTACTTTGAAATGAGTCTCTTTTACTTTAGAAGACATGAGCCATTTGACAAGCCTTTGTGGTTTTATAATTTTTATTAGGATGTTTCTTGAAAGAATATCTATTATATCTTTTGTCTCATACCATCAGTGATAATCTTGTTATTACACTTGAACTCAACAGTCATTCACTTTTAACATGGGCATCGAAACAGTCAACTCTGAATATAAAATGTTAAAGGAATCACTTTGCAGACTTTCTTTAAATCTTTATAACAACTCATATCAGATCATATTTTTTCAACAAAGGATGAGAAATTTAAAACATCATGGCAATCTTTTTCATAGCAATCTTTTGTAAATATTGACTTCCTTACCAACTGTGCCCTATTATTCTGTGACCGCGGTCTTCATCCATGTGAAATTTCAAACCCTCTAAAATATTCAAGGACCGTCAAGGACGGCTGTCTTTTATGCCTGTTTTCAAAAACTTTCCAGGGCCTTGAACTTATTTTTTCAGATTCACAAACTTTCAAGGATTTCAAGGACCCGTGGGAACCCTGTAGGCCTATGATATGATATTTATGTCCAATATAGTCCGACAGGCTATGCCAAGCTACCGTAGCCAACTCCGGTAGCATCCGACACGATACAGAGTACTCCAGCACTCAAAAGCTCCAATACTGTCTATAATCTAATGTTTAGTATTAGAATATATATTTTGTACAATATCGCTTATGAAAAATTATCAATTTTTACTCACGTGTACACTGAGTCGCGTCGTAGCGGGTGTACGGTCTCACTTCCGGGTTGGCGAAAATGCCGAAAATTGCTCATATATTCCATAAAAAGTTATCGGTTTATGTTCAAAAGTATCCACAATCAGAATAAAAACGAACAAAATAATCCACGACTGCTTCAGTTTCGCCGAATAGTGCGTTCTGGGGAGCTTGGCTTAGGTTAGCAAAGGTTAGCGGTTAGCTTATGTTGCTATGCTAGCGGACCCACATTGGAAATGAAGCGCGACTTTCCGAGGGCTCAATAAAAAAATATAATTGAGCAATCATGGCAAATGAGGGCTGGTTAGCTTCAGAAGGAAGTAAACTATTGGTTAGAAGAGCTTCCAATCACTTGTAAGGCTCCGGCTTGTCTCTGTGGACTGATCAAGTTGGTGCACTTGCAGTCAACACGAGCGAGTGTGGCCAGGGTTGGCAGGTCGTGCATAAATATCCCGGCCAAAGTCAGTGTAAAATGCGCCCGTCAGAAGCCAAAAGTAGCCCAAAGTGTTAGAGTGTTAAAATTGAGACTATTTAAGTATTATATCGCCATCGATTGTTATTGTTGACTTGTAACTCCCGCGGTGGGCCAAGTCAAAAGTAGCCCAAAAACGAAAAACTTTGAAGGAGTTTCAAACAAGCCCAATTTGGAGTGAAAACCGCGAATCTGGCAACCAGGTTTAGATGGTATGTGCAGTATATAAAGAGCTGCAAATTCATATATGTCTCGAGGACGGTATGCCAAAAAGTATATTAACCTAAATATATTATTAGGAAACAGAATAGTCCTATATTACATATATTCTAGTTCTACATTAACTGTTCAAACATTATTCCATTTTTCCCTGTGCAAAAATAAGATTTCGCTACCACAATGCATTACTATTTTGCATAAACCAATCAGCTTCAAGTCGGCATATGACGCCCGCTGACGTTTCTAGGAAGTAAACAGGAAACTAACGAGCTAACTGTGAATGTCTTTGGACTGGCTTGATCAAATTTGACAATTAAGCCATCTTTTTTTAGTTATATTGTGCTGCATCTAATAAAGTATGGTTAGCAAACGCTTCCTTGTATCCATGTTAACGTTAGTGATTGTATCAATAAATTTACCTTGACAGACCACAAGCTATTACTTACTATTGAGATGTTTGTTTTAGCTAGCTAACTATGAAGCTGCTGTGTAAGTAGCATATCATTACATTTTTATTTTTATTCATCTTCCCCCCTGCACAGTGTCAATGAAAAACAAGGTGACAGGAGAGGTCCGCGTGAGGGCAGTTTGTCATAGGTCTATGAGGAAAAGTGAAAAGCCACATGACTTGAGAGTAGGATCAATGGTTACACACACACACACACAAGTGTTTGTGTATATATGTATGTATGTATGTATGTATGTACAAACATGCACTAATCAGTCATAACAATTACTGTTTTTTCGCAAGATATTTAAATATGGCAGTCTGAACTAAAGAAGCAAAAGCAGCCTTAATCCTGTGGTCTTTGCTGAATAAGACTTCCAGGGACTTCACATACAGTTGTTCCTGTTCTGGCAAAACAAAATATCCTGTTCTCACTCAACAAAATATTGGGCGCAGTGGGGGGCGCAAAATTATTCTCATCTATTAATGGGGGGCACGGCAGAAAACGTTTGGGAACCACTCCTTTAATGTATAAGTGTATAGAAGTGTATAACCACTACATCAGATTACTGCCATAATATAAGCAAAGCTGATTAAATATTGAAGGTGTGGTCATCTCCAATCACACCCTTCACTAATCACATTGACTAAATCTATAGCATCAATAAAACATGGTATTTGGTGCCCAAGCTTTTGCATGTGCCTACATATTTTATCTCTCTACCTTCAGTGAATTAAAGTGGATGTGTACAGTCAACTAATTTGGGAAACTTTACCTGACTTATTTATTTTTGCTCAATTACTGCTGTTCAATAAAATGTTAACAGATATTTTAATATATTTTTTCTCCTTAGATGGTGTTAAAACACTCGAGCCCTGTCATTTTGGTGAGCACCCATTGCTCCTGTGTGGCAGGATGTGCCCTGTGCAATCATTTGGTTGCCCTTCTTTATCAGACTGCACACTATTCTCAGCTAGATATTCCTGCTGTACCCCCAGTCCAAAGCTGCACAGACACCGAGCAGCGAGTTACCTAGCATGTCAGTTTGTATGTCACATGTATGTTCATCCATATGTAGCCACCATTAAAACAGTGCTAAATGTGTCCCTACTTTTAGGGTGTGAAGCCGGGACCCGTTGGAGAAATGGAGGTTCGAAAACCAAGGAATTCAACTGCTGACTGTGTGAGGTTATATATATATATATATATATATATATATATATATATAAGTTATCTTTTAAACCTTATATTCAACATCTAATTAAAAAGCTTAGACTTTTGTTAGGTTTTTATTATAGAAATAAATCTTGTTTTTCTTTTATTGTAAAAAAGAAGTTAGTTGAAGCAACGTTCATGCCTGTATTAGATTATGGAGATATTTTGTATATGAATGCTCCTGTGCACTGTTTGAGCATACTGGACAGTGTGTATCATAGTGCTTTGCGATTTATAACAAACTGTCGACCTCTTACTCATCACTGTTTGTTATACACAAAAGTGAATTGGACTTTGTTGCAGGCACGACGTTTTGCACATTGGTATGTTTTTATTTACAAAGCACTAATTGGGAATTTGCCTAATTATTTATGTTGTCTTCTGAATAGAAGGCAAAGTCTGCTCAGTCTTCGTTCGAGTGAGTTTTTGCAACTTGCTGTTCCTAGAGCTCGAACAGAGCTAGGAAAGACTGCTTTTAGTTTTGCTGCTCCATACACATGGAACCGGTTACAGGCTGATATAAAAATCAAGGACCTTGTTTCTTTGAACAGATTTAAGACTCTGATAAAATCAGTCAGGTCCAGATCATCTGTGTGTGCGTGTTTTAATAAATTTTATGTGAGATTTTGAATGTATCTTGAATGTTGTAATTTGTGCTGCTGCTCGGTCTCTCTTGGCCAGGTCTCTCTTGTAAAAGGGATCTTGTATCTCAAGGGACTAACCTGGTTAAATAAAGGCAAATAAAAAAATAAAAAAATATTACCTTTGATCCATGTGATGTGTAATGAAGTTTAGATTATATTGTGGCAGTAATTTGATTTAATGGTTATACACGTTTTTGCTTTTAATATTTTTCAGAAGTTCACATTATAAAGCGTTTGGATGGAGAAATGCCCAATGTTGCCATGCTAAGAGTGTCAGAGGTCTATAAGAAGTTTTAGTCCTGTAATTGCCCCTCTGGTTACAACAATGGGCATGTGAACTGCAGTCCCATTAGTTGAATGTGCTTTTGGGCCTGTAGAGGCAGGGAGTGTGGTTTCATTCCATCATAAGCCAGCAGCAGTGAGAGAAATTGTGAACATCCCAGGTGCCCCCACTGAAGCACCCCTTGCTATCCAAAACTATAGGCTGGGACGATGAGAATGTGCGTATGTTTTGTGAGAAGAGGAAGAAGTGCATGTTAAGTCCCTGGAAGTGTGATTGAGCATGGGCCAGAGGATTGAAGCTGCAACACAGGAGCAGAGTTGATGTGAAGAATGGCATGGTCTGAGAAAGATGAGAGTAACATGTACAGCAGGCATGTGAAACATAGGGCCCGCGGGCCGGACCCGTCCCGTTGGATTATTTAATACGGCCCGGCATAAATTTCTGAGTATGTCAAAAAATGAAGCAAGTCTCTAGCTCATTTCTATCAAAAGTTGTGATTTTTAAAAAATGAATACAAATCAAATGCTCTCTCTGGTCGCTAGAGGGCAGTAAATGACAGCATGCAGCACTGACACGAGTTAAAGCTTCAGTCAAAGGATGCAATTCCGCTATTCTGCTATGAAGGATAAATTTGGGTCCGTGGAAATGAATACGTTTTATCAATATCTCGTGCCAGGTTACCCCAAATTAACAGCCATGGCTGCATAAGTTCTATCCATGTTTGGGACTACTTATCTTTGTGAACAGGTGTTCTCTGTAATGAACAATAATAAAACAAAGCAGCGCTCAAGGTTAACAAATAAACACTTGAATGACATTGTTAAATGTGCTGCTACTCAGGATTTGACACCTAATATCGATGCACTTGTGAAGGCAAAAAGATGCCAAGTTACAGGAGCCAGCAGCAGCAAGTAGACTGCAGGAATGCAGTGAGAGAGAGAGAAAAAAAGTGTGATGACACGAAATTTGTTTGCACTCATGAATACAGATCATTAAAAATAAGATTCATCTGGTTTCATATTAAAGATAATTAATATTGTGCAGTATGTTCTCAGCTTCAGTAGGCCCAGCCTAGTAGTTTGATCTGATGTAGTCTAATTTTATTACCCATGCACTGCTATAACTTTTATTTGTATTTCTTTTTTTATTTATTTCAAAGCAGTATGACTATTAAGGCGAAAATATTTTTTTCATAGCTCCCACTTGAGTTTGTTAATGTGGTGAGTTGCTTCAGGTATAAAACTGCATTCACTCAACTGTTAAAATAAACCAGTTGTTAACACATTCACCGTCAAACATGAAAATCTTTTTTTTTTCATTGTTTTAATGTGTTGTGCTTAGAAAAGATCCCTTTTCATCCATGATTATAATATGTAGGGTAGGCTAAAAATGTAGGCTGAATGATAAAGCATAGTACTGAAAAATAAAGCTAAATATTTGGAGTTGATTTGTAGTTACTGATCCGGCTCACCTGAGAACAGAAGGTCTGGATCCGGCCCCACAGCCAAACTGAGTTTGACATGCCTGATCTACACGTTTCCATGAGGCAAACCATGTTCGAGGACATACTTCTGCAGAGAATTTGGCAGAGAGAATCTACAGGGGAACTGTCCAGACCAAGGACATGAGGGGAGGAATTCATATGGAGCCAGTTGCAGTTCAAGAGTACTGCATTCTGAAAAATGTGAATTATTCACCATGTGGGTTTGTCATTCACCCTGATGCTCCATGGCTGGGTTGTTCCCCTGATGGAGTAATCTTCGATCCCTCTGAGAATCCACCATTTGGACTCTTAGAAGTCAAATGCCCCAACATTCAGAGTTATGTGGACTGCCCCTATCTGAAAATGTCAAGCGGTGCTTTGAAACTTCGGAGGCAACACAAGTACTGCTGGCAAGTTCAGGGACAGATCCTCTTGACTGGTTTAGAATGGTGTGATTTTGTTGTGTGTGCTCAGGAGGACACACTAGTTGAGCGAGTTTACAAAAATCAAGAAGTGATGCACACCATTAGAGAAAAAGCGGATCATTTTTTCTTTTACCATTACATACAAAAGTGTTTGCAGTAAAACATAAATACAATGATTACCTGTATAGTGTCAGATTAATTATCTGTTGTTCATTAAGAAGTGATTTGTTTGTTTTTTCTGTCAATGGATTAATTCCACTGTTTTTATGTCTTCCTTTAAGTGCAGACATAAAAAAAATATGAGAAGGATTTTTGATTCTCCAAGCCAAGGTTTATTACAGCAGGTTATTAAGACCAGTAATAATAAAGCATCAAAACATATTTACATATTTTCGATATTTAAATGCATACATTATAAAATTTGCTCCATGTCTTTACAAGTGGTCCATTCTGATAGTTCACAAGCAGACAAGATACAGTAAATAGCTGATTTATGCTGCCTGAAATAGACATGGGGATGACGGTGTCAAACAATTTGTGCTCCTTTACTTGTCGGATGCACCGTTCAACATGTACCCTGAGCCTGGCTACGGACTGTGTGTGTTTTACGTCATGTGCAGACATTCGTGTGCACCTTTTCAGGAAAACTGGCCTGTGGATCTTACATGGTACAAGATCGTCTACCAGGAAGCCCTTATCCACCATTATTGCCATGTCATGGGTAAGTAGAGGAATAATTCCTGACTGTCTGAACATCTCCCTGTCACTAATAGACCCAGCATAGAGTCCAGACACAAAGGTTATGGCACTATGGGGTGCCATTCCAATTAAGAAAGTAGGTTTGGAGTTGGTGACCCGTATCATCTGATGTGTTGCAGGTTCAATCAGTTCCCAGAAGGCCATCAGGTGGTTGTAGGTTGCAAACCTGCAAAGACAGTAGATGGATTATTAAGATACACTGATCAAAAACGAATCAGTCATATCCAGTATTTTTGTTCAGAAGCTCATCTTTTTAGATCATTTTAACTCTATTGTGCACACATTCCAGGCGGACATTTTAAAAATTCCTCAGATTCCCGACATAGTCCACTATAAAACTAGATATCTCAGGTTGTACATATAGGGAAATGATAATTCATGGCTCAAACTGAAGTAGACAGTTGGGGGAACATATTGATTCACTTCAATACCATATTCCTTGGTTTGTTTTATTTTAGAACCTCTATTACAGATGCTAATATGCCAGGAATGTCAGACAGGGTTCCCACACCTTGGTTAACATAAAATTCAAGGACCTTTCAATGACTTTCCAGGACCAACTTCCTCAAATTCAAGGACAGCACCTGCCAGCATTTACCTACTCTTACCCCTGAATATGTTATCAAAAAACGATGTTAATACAACGCAAATTCAAAAGACTGAATGTCATTTCAAGCCATGCATCCTGAAATTTTCTGTGCATGACTGGCAATTTAGCAATGCACATCTGAGATGACGACATTCACGTAAAATGGCTATAGTTGTTGAAGGATCAACAACTACCTACAGGAAACACTTGCTTTCGGTGCTGAACAAACAAACAAATTTCTCTACAGGAGAATGACCAAACTTTGCCAAGTAAAAGTCAGCATAGGCCCAGTAGAATCAATGTAATTTTAAATGAACTTGTGCTGGCAAAATAATGACACGTTGACAGTAGACAAATAATAATAATAATAACAATAATACACATATGCATATACACATACAGTACATACATAAAACAGAGGAGCAAAGCCATATAATGAGATTAGAACTATAGATTTCTAGAGAAATCTGGCGTGAGATGATTCTAGCATAGTTTTTAAATCTACTTAATAAAGAATAATATTCATTCATAAAGAGAACAGCCTTTTAACCACTCCACTTATGGTAGTGAATTTATGGAATCAGAGAAATTCGAACTGAAGTATAATGGTATCAAAAGAAAGAAGTTTGAGATTAATCCAGTTTCTAGTGTCCATGCAAAAACTTTGTAAATATTGAGATGGAAAAACATATGCTCCTGGGATTCATCTTCTGACTTAAAAAAGGTCCATTAATCCACATCAAGTTTAACTCTTCTTTCAAGAAACATGGCTACAGGATATATCTTATTTATTATTTTGAAATGAGTCTCTTTTACTTTAGAAGACATGAGCCATTTGACAAGCCTTTGTGGTTTTATAATTTTTATTAGGATGTTTCTTGAAAGAATATCTATTATATCTTTTGTCTCATACCATCAGTGATAATCTTGTTATTACACTTGAACTCAACAGTCATTCACTTTTAACATGGGCATCGAAACAGTCAACTCTGAATATAAAATGTTAAAGGAATCACTTTGCAGACTTTCTTTAAATCTTTATAACAACTCATATCAGATCATATTTTTTCAACAAAGGATGAGAAATTTAAAACATCATGGCAATCTTTTTCATAGCAATCTTTTGTAAATATTGACTTCCTTACCAACTGTGCCCTATTATTCTGTGACCGCGGTCTTCATCCATGTGAAATTTCAAACCCTCTAAAATATTCAAGGACCGTCAAGGACGGCTGTCTTTTATGCCTGTTTTCAAAAACTTTCCAGGGCCTTGAACTTATTTTTTTCAGATTCACAAACTTTCAAGGATTTCAAGGACCCGTGGGAACCCTGTATGATATGATATTTATGTCCAATATAGTCCGACAGGCTATGCCAAGCTACCGTAGCCAACTCCGGTAGCATCCGACACGATACAGAGTACTCCAGCACTCAAAAGCTCCAATACTGTCTATAATCTAATGTTTAGTATTAGAATATATATTTTGTACAATATCGCTTATGAAAAATTATCAATTTTTACTCACGTGTACACTGAGTCGCGTCGTAACGGGTGTACGGTCTCACTTCCGGGTTGGCGAAAATGCCGAAAATTGCTCATATATTCCATAAAAAGTTATCGGTTTATGTTCAAAAGTATCCACAATCAGAATAAAAACGAACAAAATAATCCACGACTGCTTCAGTTTCGCCGAATAGTGCGTTCTGGGGAGCTTGGCTTAGGTTAGCAAAGGTTAGCGGTTAGCTTATGTTGCTATGCTAGCGGACCCACATTGGAAATGAAGCGCGACTTTCCGAGGGCTCAATAAAAAAATATAATTGAGCAATCATGGCAAATGAGGGCTGGTTAGCTTCAGAAGGAAGTAAACTATTGGTTAGAAGAGCTTCCAATCACTTGTAAGGCTCCGGCTTGTCTCTGTGGACTGATCAAGTTGGTGCACTTGCAGTCAACACGAGCGAGTGTGGCCAGGGTTGGCAGGTCGTGCATAAATATCCCGGCCAAAGTCAGTGTAAAATGCGCCCGTCAGAAGCCAAAAGTAGCCCAAAGTGTTAGAGTGTTAAAATTGAGACTATTTAAGTATTATATCGCCATCGATTGTTATTGTTGACTTGTAACTCCCGCGGTGGGCCAAGTCAAAAGTAGCCCAAAAACGAAAAACTTTGAAGGAGTTTCAAACAAGCCCAATTTGGAGTGAAAACCGCGAATCTGGCAACCAGGTTTAGATGGTATGTGCAGTATATAAAGAGCTGCAAATTCATATATGTCTCGAGGACGGTATGCCAAAAAGTATATTAACCTAAATATATTATTAGGAAACAGAATAGTCCTATATTACATATATTCTAGTTCTACATTAACTGTTCAAACATTATTCCATTTTTCCCTGTGCAAAAATAAGATTTCGCTACCACAATGCATTACTATTTTGCATAAACCAATCAGCTTCAAGTCGGCATATGACGCCCGCTGACGTTTCTAGGAAGTAAACAGGAAACTAACGAGCTAACTGTGAATGTCTTTGGACTGGCTTGATCAAATTTGACAATTAAGCCATCTTTTTTTAGTTATATTGTGCTGCATCTAATAAAGTATGGTTAGCAAACGCTTCCTTGTATCCATGTTAACGTTAGTGATTGTATCAATAAATTTACCTTGACAGACCACAAGCTATTACTTACTATTGAGATGTTTGTTTTAGCTAGCTAACTATGAAGCTGCTGTGTAAGTAGCATATCATTACATTTTTATTTTTATTCATCTTCCCCCCTGCACAGTGTCAATGAAAAACAAGGTGACAGGAGAGGTCCGCGTGAGGGCAGTTTGTCATAGGTCTATGAGGAAAAGTGAAAAGCCACATGACTTGAGAGTAGGATCAATGGTTACACACACACACACACAAGTGTTTGTGTATATATGTATGTATGTATGTATGTATGTACAAACATGCACTAATCAGTCATAACAATTACTGTTTTTTCGCAAGATATTTAAATATGGCAGTCTGAACTAAAGAAGCAAAAGCAGCCTTAATCCTGTGGTCTTTGCTGAATAAGACTTCCAGGGACTTCACATACAGTTGTTCCTGTTCTGGCAAAACAAAATATCCTGTTCTCACTCAACAAAATATTGGGCGCAGTGGGGGGCGCAAAATTATTCTCATCTATTAATGGGGGGCACGGCAGAAAACGTTTGGGAACCACTCCTTTAATGTATAAGTGTATAGAAGTGTATAACCACTACATCAGATTACTGCCATAATATAAGCAAAGCTGATTAAATATTGAAGGTGTGGTCATCTCCAATCACACCCTTCACTAATCACATTGACTAAATCTATAGCATCAATAAAACATGGTATTTGGTGCCCAAGCTTTTGCATGTGCCTACATATTTTATCTCTCTACCTTCAGTGAATTAAAGTGGATGTGTACAGTCAACTAATTTGGGAAACTTTACCTGACTTATTTATTTTTGCTCAATTACTGCTGTTCAATAAAATGTTAACAGATATTTTAATATATTTTTTCTCCTTAGATGGTGTTAAAACACTCGAGCCCTGTCATTTTGGTGAGCACCCATTGCTCCTGTGTGGCAGGATGTGCCCTGTGCAATCATTTGGTTGCCCTTCTTTATCAGACTGCACACTATTCTCAGCTAGATATTCCTGCTGTACCCCCAGTCCAAAGCTGCACAGACACCGAGCAGCGAGTTACCTAGCATGTCAGTTTGTATGTCACATGTATGTTCATCCATATGTAGCCACCATTAAAACAGTGCTAAATGTGTCCCTACTTTTAGGGTGTGAAGCCGGGACCCGTTGGAGAAATGGAGGTTCGAAAACCAAGGAATTCAACTGCTGACTGTGTGAGGTTATATATATATATATATATATATATATATATATATAAGTTATCTTTTAAACCTTATATTCAACATCTAATTAAAAAGCTTAGACTTTTGTTAGGTTTTTATTATAGAAATAAATCTTGTTTTTCTTTTATTGTAAAAAAGAAGTTAGTTGAAGCAACGTTCATGCCTGTATTAGATTATGGAGATATTTTGTATATGAATGCTCCTGTGCACTGTTTGAGCATACTGGACAGTGTGTATCATAGTGCTTTGCGATTTATAACAAACTGTCGACCTCTTACTCATCACTGTTTGTTATACACAAAAGTGAATTGGACTTTGTTGCAGGCACGACGTTTTGCACATTGGTATGTTTTTATTTACAAAGCACTAATTGGGAATTTGCCTAATTATTTATGTTGTCTTCTGAATAGAAGGCAAAGTCTGCTCAGTCTTCGTTCGAGTGAGTTTTTGCAACTTGCTGTTCCTAGAGCTCGAACAGAGCTAGGAAAGACTGCTTTTAGTTTTGCTGCTCCATACACATGGAACCGGTTACAGGCTGATATAAAAATCAAGGACCTTGTTTCTTTGAACAGATTTAAGACTCTGATAAAATCAGTCAGGTCCAGATCATCTGTGTGTGCGTGTTTTAATAAATTTTATGTGAGATTTTGAATGTATCTTGAATGTTGTAATTTGTGCTGCTGCTCGGTCTCTCTTGGCCAGGTCTCTCTTGTAAAAGGGATCTTGTATCTCAAGGGACTAACCTGGTTAAATAAAGGCAAATAAAAAAATAAAAAAATATTACCTTTGATCCATGTGATGTGTAATGAAGTTTAGATTATATTGTGGCAGTAATTTGATTTAATGGTTATACACGTTTTTGCTTTTAATATTTTTCAGAAGTTCACATTATAAAGCGTTTGGATGGAGAAATGCCCAATGTTGCCATGCTAAGAGTGTCAGAGGTCTATAAGAAGTTTTAGTCCTGTAATTGCCCCTCTGGTTACAACAATGGGCATGTGAACTGCAGTCCCATTAGTTGAATGTGCTTTTGGGCCTGTAGAGGCAGGGAGTGTGGTTTCATTCCATCATAAGCCAGCAGCAGTGAGAGAAATTGTGAACATCCCAGGTGCCCCCACTGAAGCACCCCTTGCTATCCAAAACTATAGGCTGGGACGATGAGAATGTGCGTATGTTTTGTGAGAAGAGGAAGAAGTGCATGTTAAGTCCCTGGAAGTGTGATTGAGCATGGGCCAGAGGATTGAAGCTGCAACACAGGAGCAGAGTTGATGTGAAGAATGGCATGGTCTGAGAAAGATGAGAGTAACATGTACAGCAGGCATGTGAAACATAGGGCCCGCGGGCCGGACCCGTCCCGTTGGATTATTTAATACGGCCCGGCATAAATTTCTGAGTATGTCAAAAAATGAAGCAAGTCTCTAGCTCATTTCTATCAAAAGTTGTGATTTTTAAAAAATGAATACAAATCAAATGCTCTCTCTGGTCGCTAGAGGGCAGTAAATGACAGCATGCAGCACTGACACGAGTTAAAGCTTCAGTCAAAGGATGCAATTCCGCTATTCTGCTATGAAGGATAAATTTGGGTCCGTGGAAATGAATACGTTTTATCAATATCTCGTGCCAGGTTACCCCAAATTAACAGCCATGGCTGCATAAGTTCTATCCATGTTTGGGACTACTTATCTTTGTGAACAGGTGTTCTCTGTAATGAACAATAATAAAACAAAGCAGCGCTCAAGGTTAACAAATAAACACTTGAATGACATTGTTAAATGTGCTGCTACTCAGGATTTGACACCTAATATCGATGCACTTGTGAAGGCAAAAAGATGCCAAGTTACAGGAGCCAGCAGCAGCAAGTAGACTGCAGGAATGCAGTGAGAGAGAGAGAAAAAAAGTGTGATGACACGAAATTTGTTTGCACTCATGAATACAGATCATTAAAAATAAGATTCATCTGGTTTCATATTAAAGATAATTAATATTGTGCAGTATGTTCTCAGCTTCAGTAGGCCCAGCCTAGTAGTTTGATCTGATGTAGTCTAATTTTATTACCCATGCACTGCTATAACTTTTATTTGTATTTCTTTTTTTATTTATTTCAAAGCAGTATGACTATTAAGGCGAAAATATTTTTTTCATAGCTCCCACTTGAGTTTGTTAATGTGGTGAGTTGCTTCAGGTATAAAACTGCATTCACTCAACTGTTAAAATAAACCAGTTGTTAACACATTCACCGTCAAACATGAAAATCTTTTTTTTTTCATTGTTTTAATGTGTTGTGCTTAGAAAAGATCCCTTTTCATCCATGATTATAATATGTAGGGTAGGCTAAAAATGTAGGCTGAATGATAAAGCATAGTACTGAAAAATAAAGCTAAATATTTGGAGTTGATTTGTAGTTACTGATCCGGCTCACCTGAGAACAGAAGGTCTGGATCCGGCCCCACAGCCAAACTGAGTTTGACATGCCTGATCTACACGTTTCCATGAGGCAAACCATGTTCGAGGACATACTTCTGCAGAGAATTTGGCAGAGAGAATCTACAGGGGAACTGTCCAGACCAAGGACATGAGGGGAGGAATTCATATGGAGCCAGTTGCAGTTCAAGAGTACTGCATTCTGAAAAATGTGAATTATTCACCATGTGGGTTTGTCATTCACCCTGATGCTCCATGGCTGGGTTGTTCCCCTGATGGAGTAATCTTCGATCCCTCTGAGAATCCACCATTTGGACTCTTAGAAGTCAAATGCCCCAACATTCAGAGTTATGTGGACTGCCCCTATCTGAAAATGTCAAGCGGTGCTTTGAAACTTCGGAGGCAACACAAGTACTGCTGGCAAGTTCAGGGACAGATCCTCTTGACTGGTTTAGAATGGTGTGATTTTGTTGTGTGTGCTCAGGAGGACACACTAGTTGAGCGAGTTTACAAAAATCAAGAAGTGATGCACACCATTAGAGAAAAAGCGGATCATTTTTTCTTTTACCATTACATACAAAAGTGTTTGCAGTAAAACATAAATACAATGATTACCTGTATAGTGTCAGATTAATTATCTGTTGTTCATTAAGAAGTGATTTGTTTGTTTTTTCTGTCAATGGATTAATTCCACTGTTTTTATGTCTTCCTTTAAGTGCAGACATAAAAAAAATATGAGAAGGATTTTTGATTCTCCAAGCCAAGGTTTATTACAGCAGGTTATTAAGACCAGTAATAATAAAGCATCAAAACATATTTACATATTTTCGATATTTAAATGCATACATTATAAAATTTGCTCCATGTCTTTACAAGTGGTCCATTCTGATAGTTCACAAGCAGACAAGATACAGTAAATAGCTGATTTATGCTGCCTGAAATAGACATGGGGATGACGGTGTCAAACAATTTGTGCTCCTTTACTTGTCGGATGCACCGTTCAACATGTACCCTGAGCCTGGCTACGGACTGTGTGTGTTTTACGTCATGTGCAGACATTCGTGTGCACCTTTTCAGGAAAACTGGCCTGTGGATCTTACATGGTACAAGATCGTCTACCAGGAAGCCCTTATCCACCATTATTGCCATGTCATGGGTAAGTAGAGGAATAATTCCTGACTGTCTGAACATCTCCCTGTCACTAATAGACCCAGCATAGAGTCCAGACACAAAGGTTATGGCACTATGGGGTGCCATTCCAATTAAGAAAGTAGGTTTGGAGTTGGTGACCCGTATCATCTGATGTGTTGCAGGTTCAATCAGTTCCCAGAAGGCCATCAGGTGGTTGTAGGTTGCAAACCTGCAAAGACAGTAGATGGATTATTAAGATACACTGATCAAAAACGAATCAGTCATATCCAGTATTTTTGTTCAGAAGCTCATCTTTTTAGATCATTTTAACTCTATTGTGCACACATTCCAGGCGGACATTTTAAAAATTCCTCAGATTCCCGACATAGTCCACTATAAAACTAGATATCTCAGGTTGTACATATAGGGAAATGATAATTCATGGCTCAAACTGAAGTAGACAGTTGGGGGAACATATTGATTCACTTCAATACCATATTCCTTGGTTTGTTTTATTTTAGAACCTCTATTACAGATGCTAATATGCCAGGAATGTCAGACAGGGTTCCCACACCTTGGTTAACATAAAATTCAAGGACCTTTCAATGACTTTCCAGGACCAACTTCCTCAAATTCAAGGACAGCACCTGCCAGCATTTACCTACTCTTACCCCTGAATATGTTATCAAAAAACGATGTTAATACAACGCAAATTCAAAAGACTGAATGTCATTTCAAGCCATGCATCCTGAAATTTTCTGTGCATGACTGGCAATTTAGCAATGCACATCTGAGATGACGACATTCACGTAAAATGGCTATAGTTGTTGAAGGATCAACAACTACCTACAGGAAACACTTGCTTTCGGTGCTGAACAAACAAACAAATTTCTCTACAGGAGAATGACCAAACTTTGCCAAGTAAAAGTCAGCATAGGCCCAGTAGAATCAATGTAATTTTAAATGAACTTGTGCTGGCAAAATAATGACACGTTGACAGTAGACAAATAATAATAATAATAACAATAATACACATATGCATATACACATACAGTACATACATAAAACAGAGGAGCAAAGCCATATAATGAGATTAGAACTATAGATTTCTAGAGAAATCTGGCGTGAGATGATTCTAGCATAGTTTTTAAATCTACTTAATAAAGAATAATATTCATTCATAAAGAGAACAGCCTTTTAACCACTCCACTTATGGTAGTGAATTTATGGAATCAGAGAAATTCGAACTGAAGTATAATGGTATCAAAAGAAAGAAGTTTGAGATTAATCCAGTTTCTAGTGTCCATGCAAAAACTTTGTAAATATTGAGATGGAAAAACATATGCTCCTGGGATTCATCTTCTGACTTAAAAAAGGTCCATTAATCCACATCAAGTTTAACTCTTCTTTCAAGAAACATGGCTACAGGATATATCTTATTTATTATTTTGAAATGAGTCTCTTTTACTTTAGAAGACATGAGCCATTTGACAAGCCTTTGTGGTTTTATAATTTTTATTAGGATGTTTCTTGAAAGAATATCTATTATATCTTTTGTCTCATACCATCAGTGATAATCTTGTTATTATACTTGAACTCAACAGTCATTCACTTTTAACATGGGCATCGAAACAGTCAACTCTGAATATAAAATGTTAAAGGAATCACTTTGCAGACTTTCTTTAAATCTTTATAACAACTCATATCAGATCATATTTTTTCAACAAAGGATGAGAAATTTAAAACATCATGGCAATCTTTTTCATAGCAATCTTTTGTAAATATTGACTTCCTTACCAACTGTGCCCTATTATTCTGTGACCGCGGTCTTCATCCATGTGAAATTTCAAACCCTCTAAAATATTCAAGGACCGTCAAGGACGGCTGTCTTTTATGCCTGTTTTCAAAAACTTTCCAGGGCCTTGAACTTATTTTTTTCAGATTCACAAACTTTCAAGGATTTCAAGGACCCGTGGGAACCCTGTATGATATGATATTTATGTCCAATATAGTCCGACAGGCTATGCCAAGCTACCGTAGCCAACTCCGGTAGCATCCGACACGATACAGAGTACTCCAGCACTCAAAAGCTCCAATACTGTCTATAATCTAATGTTTAGTATTAGAATATATATTTTGTACAATATCGCTTATGAAAAATTATCAATTTTTACTCACGTGTACACTGAGTCGCGTCGTAACGGGTGTACGGTCTCACTTCCGGGTTGGCGAAAATGCCGAAAATTGCTCATATATTCCATAAAAAGTTATCGGTTTATGTTCAAAAGTATCCACAATCAGAATAAAAACGAACAAAATAATCCACGACTGCTTCAGTTTCGCCGAATAGTGCGTTCTGGGGAGCTTGGCTTAGGTTAGCAAAGGTTAGCGGTTAGCTTATGTTGCTATGCTAGCGGACCCACATTGGAAATGAAGCGCGACTTTCCGAGGGCTCAATAAAAAAATATAATTGAGCAATCATGGCAAATGAGGGCTGGTTAGCTTCAGAAGGAAGTAAACTATTGGTTAGAAGAGCTTCCAATCACTTGTAAGGCTCCGGCTTGTCTCTGTGGACTGATCAAGTTGGTGCACTTGCAGTCAACACGAGCGAGTGTGGCCAGGGTTGGCAGGTCGTGCATAAATATCCCGGCCAAAGTCAGTGTAAAATGCGCCCGTCAGAAGCCAAAAGTAGCCCAAAGTGTTAGAGTGTTAAAATTGAGACTATTTAAGTATTATATCGCCATCGATTGTTATTGTTGACTTGTAACTCCCGCGGTGGGCCAAGTCAAAAGTAGCCCAAAAACGAAAAACTTTGAAGGAGTTTCAAACAAGCCCAATTTGGAGTGAAAACCGCGAATCTGGCAACCAGGTTTAGATGGTATGTGCAGTATATAAAGAGCTGCAAATTCATATATGTCTCGAGGACGGTATGCCAAAAAGTATATTAACCTAAATATATTATTAGGAAACAGAATAGTCCTATATTACATATATTCTAGTTCTACATTAACTGTTCAAACATTATTCCATTTTTCCCTGTGCAAAAATAAGATTTCGCTACCACAATGCATTACTATTTTGCATAAACCAATCAGCTTCAAGTCGGCATATGACGCCCGCTGACGTTTCTAGGAAGTAAACAGGAAACTAACGAGCTAACTGTGAATGTCTTTGGACTGGCTTGATCAAATTTGACAATTAAGCCATCTTTTTTTAGTTATATTGTGCTGCATCTAATAAAGTATGGTTAGCAAACGCTTCCTTGTATCCATGTTAACGTTAGTGATTGTATCAATAAATTTACCTTGACAGACCACAAGCTATTACTTACTATTGAGATGTTTGTTTTAGCTAGCTAACTATGAAGCTGCTGTGTAAGTAGCATATCATTACATTTTTATTTTTATTCATCTTCCCCCCTGCACAGTGTCAATGAAAAAACAAGGTGACAGGAGAGGTCCGCGTGAGGGCAGTTTGTCATAGGTCTATGAGGAAAAGTGAAAAGCCACATGACTTGAGAGTAGGATCAATGGTTACACACACACACACAAGTGTTTGTGTATATATGTATGTATGTATGTATGTATGTACAAACATGCACTAATCAGTCATAACAATTACTGTTTTTTCGCAAGATATTTAAATATGGCAGTCTGAACTAAAGAAGCAAAAGCAGCCTTAATCCTGTGGTCTTTGCTGAATAAGACTTCCAGGGACTTCACATACAGTTGTTCCTGTTCTGGCAAAACAAAATATCCTGTTCTCACTCAACAAAATATTGGGCGCAGTGGGGGGCGCAAAATTATTCTCATCTATTAATGGGGGGCACGGCAGAAAACGTTTGGGAACCACTCCTTTAATGTATAAGTGTATAGAAGTGTATAACCACTACATCAGATTACTGCCATAATATAAGCAAAGCTGATTAAATATTGAAGGTGTGGTCATCTCCAATCACACCCTTCACTAATCACATTGACTAAATCTATAGCATCAATAAAACATGGTATTTGGTGCCCAAGCTTTTGCATGTGCCTACATATTTTATCTCTCTACCTTCAGTGAATTAAAGTGGATGTGTACAGTCAACTAATTTGGGAAACTTTACCTGACTTATTTATTTTTGCTCAATTACTGCTGTTCAATAAAATGTTAACAGATATTTTAATATATTTTTTCTCCTTAGATGGTGTTAAAACACTCGAGCCCTGTCATTTTGGTGAGCACCCATTGCTCCTGTGTGGCAGGATGTGCCCTGTGCAATCATTTGGTTGCCCTTCTTTATCAGACTGCACACTATTCTCAGCTAGATATTCCTGCTGTACCCCCAGTCCAAAGCTGCACAGACACCGAGCAGCGAGTTACCTAGCATGTCAGTTTGTATGTCACATGTATGTTCATCCATATGTAGCCACCATTAAAACAGTGCTAAATGTGTCCCTACTTTTAGGGTGTGAAGCCGGGACCCGTTGGAGAAATGGAGGTTCGAAAACCAAGGAATTCAACTGCTGACTGTGTGAGGTTATATATATATATATATATATATATATAAGTTATCTTTTAAACCTTATATTCAACATCTAATTAAAAAGCTTAGACTTTTGTTAGGTTTTTATTATAGAAATAAATCTTGTTTTTCTTTTATTGTAAAAAAGAAGTTAGTTGAAGCAACGTTCATGCCTGTATTAGATTATGGAGATATTTTGTATATGAATGCTCCTGTGCACTGTTTGAGCATACTGGACAGTGTGTATCATAGTGCTTTGCGATTTATAACAAACTGTCGACCTCTTACTCATCACTGTTTGTTATACACAAAAGTGAATTGGACTTTGTTGCAGGCACGACGTTTTGCACATTGGTATGTTTTTATTTACAAAGCACTAATTGGGGAATTTGCCTAATTATTTATGTTGTCTTCTGAATAGAAGGCAAAGTCTGCTCAGTCTTCGTTCGAGTGAGTTTTTGCAACTTGCTGTTCCTAGAGCTCGAACAGAGCTAGGAAAGACTGCTTTTAGTTTTGCTGCTCCATACACATGGAACCGGTTACAGGCTGATATAAAAATCAAGGACCTTGTTTCTTTGAACAGATTTAAGACTCTGATAAAATCAGTCAGGTCCAGATCATCTGTGTGTGCGTGTTTTAATAAATTTTATGTGAGATTTTGAATGTATCTTGAATGTTGGTAATTTGTGCTGCTGCTCGGTCTCTCTTGGCCAGGTCTCTCTTGTAAAAGGGATCTTGTATCTCAAGGGACTAACCTGGTTAAATAAAGGCAAATAAAAAAATAAAAAAATATTACCTTTGATCCATGTGATGTGTAATGAAGTTTAGATTATATTGTGGGCAGTAATTTGATTTAATGGTTATACACGTTTTTGCTTTTAATATTTTTCAGAAGTTCACATTATAAAGCGTTTGGATGGAGAAATGCCCAATGTTGCCATGCTAAGAGTGTCAGAGGTCTATAAGAAGTTTTAGTCCTGTAATTGCCCCTCTGGTTACAACAATGGGCCATGTGAACTGCAGTCCCATTAGTTTGAATGTGCTTTTGGGCCTGTAGAGGCAGGGAGTGTGGTTTCATTCCATCATAAGCCAGCAGCAGTGAGAGAAATTGTGAACATCCCAAGGTGCCCCCACTGAAGCACCCCTTGCTATCCAAAACTATAGGCTGGGACGATGAGAATGTGCGTATGTTTTGTGAGAAGAGGAAGAAGTGCATGTTAAGTCCCTGGAAGTGTGATTGAGCATGGGCCAGAGGATTGAAGCTGCAACACAGGAGCAGAGTTGATGTGAAGAATGGCATGGTCTGAGAAAGATGAGAGTAACATGTACAGCAGGCATGTGAAACATAGGGCCCGCGGGCCGGACCCGTCCCCGTTGGATTATTTATTACGGCCCGGCATAAATTTCTGAGTATGTCAAAAAATGAAGCAAGTCTCTAGCTCATTTCTATCAAAAGTTGTGATTTTTAAAAAATGAATACAAATCAAATGCTCTCTCTGGTCGCTAGAGGGCAGTCAATGACAGCATGCAGCACTGGACACGAGTTAAAGCTTCAGTCAAAGGATGCAATTCCGCTATGAAGCGATTCTGCTATGAAGGATAAATTTGGGTCCGTGGAAATGAATACGTTTTATCAATATCTCGTGCCAGGTTACCCCAAATTAACAGCCATGGCTGCATAAGTTCTATCCATGTTTGGGACTACTTATCTTTGTGAACAGGTGTTCTCTGTAATGAACAATAATAAAACAAAGCAGCGCTCAAGGTTAACAATAAACACTTGAATGACATTGTTAAATGTGCTGCTACTCAGGATTTGACACCTAATATCGATGCACTTGTGAAGGCAAAAAGATGCCAAGTTACAGGAGCCAGCAGCAGCAAGTAGACTGCAGGAATGCAGTGAGAGAGAGAGAAAAAAAGTGTGATGACACGAAATTTGTTTGCACTCATGAATACAGATCATTAAAAATAAGATTCATCTGGTCTGTTCATATTAAAGATAATTAATATTGTGCAGTATGTTCTCAGCTTCAGTAGGCCCAGCCTAGTAGTTTGATCTGATGTAGTCTAATTTTATTACCCATGCACTGCTATAACTTTTATTTGTATTTCTTTTTTTATTTATTTCAAAGCAGTATGACTATTAAGGCGAAAATATTTTTTTCATAGCTCCCACTTGAAGTTTGTTAATGTGGTGAGTTGCTTCAGGTATAAAACTGCATTCACTCAACTGTTAAAATAAACCAGTTGTTAACACATTCACCGTCAAACATGAAAATCTTTTTTTTTTCATTGTTTTAATGTGTTGTGCTTAGAAAAGATCCCTTTTCATCCATGATTATAATATGTAGGGGTAGGCTAAAAATGTAGGCTGAATGATAAAGCATAGTACTGAAAAATAAAGCTAAATATTTGGAGTTGATTTGTAGTTACTGATCCGGCTCACCTGAGAACAGAAGGTCTGGATCCGGCCCCACAGCCAAACTGAGTTTGACATGCCTGATCTACACGTTTCCATGAGGCAAACCATGTTCGAGGACATACTTCTGCAGAGAATTTGGCAGAGAGAATCTACAGGGGAACTGTCCAGACCAAGGACATGAGGGGAGGAATTCATATGGAGCCAGTTGCAGTTCAAGAGTACTGCATTCTGAAAAATGTGAATTATTCACCATGTGGGGTTTGTCATTCACCCTGATGCTCCATGGCTGGGTTTGTTCCCCTGATGGAGTAATCTTCGATCCCTCTGAGAATCCACCATTTGGACTCTTAGAAGTCAAATGCCCCAACATTCAGAGTTATGTGGACTGCCCCCTATCTGAAAATGTCAAGCGGTGCTTTGAAACTTCGGAGGCAACACAAAGTACTGCTGGCAAGTTCAGGGACAGATCCTCTTGACTGGTTTAGAATGGTGTGATTTTGTTGTGTGTGCTCAGGAGGACACACTAGTTGAGCGAGTTTACAAAAATCAAGAAGTGATGCACACCATTAGAGAAAAAGCGGATCATTTTTTCTTTTACCATTACATACAAAAGTGTTTGCAGTAAAACATAAATACAATGATTACCTGTATAGTGTCAGATTAATTATCTGTTGTTCATTAAGAAGTGATTTGTTTGTTTTTTCTGTCAATGGATTAATTCC